>NW_019386081.1:49878-116374 GCF_000671375.1 Centruroides sculpturatus
AATACAATGTAATGAGGAATACAATAAAATAAACAATTGGAATATACAAGAGGCATACCACAGTTCGAGGCATGCAAAGGTGCTACCTGCACCTGAACAAGAAAACGCGTATGTACAAATTTAGGATTGGATTACAAAATAAAGAAGAGACGTCCATCAGTAGAAAGGGACTGTGGTTCTTCTGAAGTACATGTCAGTTAGGTGAATGAAGGCATCGTATGAGTCCTTATGCTCAAAAATGCAGTCCAGATTTTGAGGAGGCCAGTTCACATCGTGTGCCTCCAGGATAATCTTGAGAGAAAATCTTTCCAATTCCATCATTGGACAGTCTATTATGTAGTGCAAATTTCCATCCGGTGTACCACAAACAGTACAATTAGGGTCGTGAGGGTATTTGAATCTACTCAAGTAAGAGTGAAAAGCACCATGGTTGGATAGCATCTGAGTAAGTTTATGGCTGGGTGAATACCATTTATTTTTTAGAAATTCCTTAATATTATTAATAAGTTTTGAAGTTATGGTTGTGTAACTATTTCAATCCATCTGCCATTCCATTAAAAGATTCTGCCAGAGCAGACTTTTGACTGTTTTATTATTCAGTTTATTATATGCGTAAGGAAGGTCTTGATTGGTAGAGGCCTCTTTGGCAAGAGAATCTGCCCTCTCGTTGCCAAGTGTGCCCATGTGCGCCCTTGTCCAGTTTAAAAAAATTCACAATTTGAAGTGTTGATTGCATCCTAAATAGCAACTGCAATGCAGTTATAGGTTTTGGTCTTTAGAAGGGTCAGTGTAGAAGCACTGTCAGAGATGATATTTATGCTTTTATTATCGTAATGACAATTAACCCAGTCAACTTTTTTACTTATGGCAAAGAGTTCTGCATGCAAAACTGTACAGTTGCTGCCAAGTCGGAATTGGCCTATGTCAATTTCTTGTTCGTCACCATAAGCAAAAAGCTGCACCCCACATTTCCATCTGCCTTTGCTCCATCCGTGTAGATTTGGATTTTGGTCTGGACAGGGTTGTCGAAGTAGATTTTACTTTCAGTTGCCGGGTGTCTAGTATTTGCAAACTTAACTTTATGTTCAATGTCGTCATAACTGATGCAAATGTCACCAATATGGACGTCTTTACCCCATTTAATTTGCCACATCCTAGTGAAAAGAGTGATTACTTTGTCAATTGGTGCTTTTTTCGCCAAAATCTGGTTAGTGGTATTCGGAATTGTGCGATACGCTTTCGTAATCTGTAAAAGGGCTCTCCTCTGGGCAGCGGTGATAATGTGAGCCTTATTAACGTCATGGCTCCAACTGCCACATGCACATGTACAGATTGGTAAGAAAATCTGGTTATAAATTGCCTCCTGGGCTTCCACAGCTAAACCCCAACGATTACAAGCGATGCTCGAAAATGCATTAAAGATCTTACCAATTCTGTCATTAATATATTCAACATAAGGATTCCAAAGGAGTCGGTAATCTAGGATCACACCAAGGTACTTGATGGATTTATCGACGTGAACAGTTTGCCCTTCCATCTTGATAGTTGAGACTCTTAAATAGAAATTTTGTTGACCCGGTTTGTTAAATACTATGCACTTTGTTTTACTGGCTTTAAAGTTTAGCTTAAACCTTTTGCCCCATTTAAGAATGTTTTCGAGTATTTTGTTCCCATTATGCTCTATGTCCCGTCTCGACCTACCACCAAACAGTACAATCACATCGTCAGCGTATGCTTTAATTTCGTGCTGACCGAAATTTTGTTTCATAAAATCATCAAAAAGGGCAATCCACAGAAGAGGACCGCAAACAGAGCCTTGTGGACAGCCCCGGACCATATCCCTGTGAACCTTATGTGCCCCACAAATTAGCTCAGCAGTTCTTTCACTTAGATAGTCCTTGATTATACCATATATGTTAGACGGGCAATTTCTTTCTCGTAGACAGAGTAAAATCATAAGCCACTAAGCGCTATCAAAGGCCTTTTCAATGTCAACACTAATCGCCATCAAATATTTATATTCCTCAAGAAGGTTTTTAGTTTTTTGAATAACTTTTTCAATGGCATCTTCGGCAGAATGTTGTGGCCTGAAGCCAAATTGTTGTTCATGAAGATGTTGGTGCCTTTCCATGTGCCAGAAGAGCCTATTAGTGATCAGTCTCTCAAGTACTTTGCCAAGAACTGGCAGCAATGAAATAGGCCTACAGTCTCCTGTTTTACCGGGTTTGAGAACCGGCACAACCCTGGCGTGCTTCCACGATCGAGGAAAGATTCCATGGTGGAGACATGCATTAAGCATTTCTAAGAGATGGGTAGGAACGATGTTCCAGAGTTGTTTAGCCAATTCTGGTGAGACATCATCGCATCCAGGGGCTTTTTTATTGTTCATGTTGGAAAAAGCGCGATTAGTCTCGTGTATTTGAAAATCCGGGGTGTTCAACGTATTAATTTTACTGTTAACTTGATTCCGTACCATTGTTAGAAATCTGTGTCCTCCTGTGTATTGTCTTGTAAACAGAATTGACTCATTTTTTCATTGGCAGCTTGGAAAAAGTCCTGCCCAGCAGTTGAGGAGTACAGTATTTGTCGTTTTTTTATTTTCTCAGTAGAGTACCGAGTAATAAACCCCAAGGGCTCTTAGCGGCTGCAGCACAAAATTTTTCCCACGATTTTTGTTTAGCCCTTCTGATTTCTATTTTGTATGTGCGCAGTTGCACTAGGAATTGTTGTTTAGCATTTGTTCTTTGCTGTTCCCTATCGCACCTTTGAAACCTTTTTCTTAATCTGATCACGGTGAGGCGATGACTTTTCAGATCTTCTGTCCACCAAGGGACTGGTCTACGCTTATTTTTGTATTTAGGGATATATAAGTTACAAGCCGTGTTGATAGTTTGGATATTCCTTTCAATATTTTCCCTAGTAATATGCGGGTCCCTGTGGTAACAATGAACAAGATTGTCATGTAGGAAAGTAGTCAGACCGCTCCAATCTGCATGTTTGAAATTGAATTTTAGTCTAGGTTGTCTGTGATTATCAGTGCTGACACCAATGTTGAATGTTATGATTGCGTGGTTTTCTAATGAGTCATTGAGAACTTTCCAACCAAAAATCCCAGGGGCACATCCAATGGAGCAAGCTGTGATGTCTATCCAGCTGTGCCCGCGACTGGAGACAAACGTAGGAGGGGATGTTGGATCATTCATAACCAAGAGATCATTTTGAGCTAGGAATTCCTCCCATTGACGTCCTCGATGATCCAATTGCTCTCCTCCCCAGGTTGGGGAGTGGGCATTAGTGTCCCCAGCTAAAACGTAATAGGCGTTGGGAAATTTGTTAATACAGTTCTGGATATTTGCAAAAATTTCATCACAATCAATGTCTTTTGGACAGTAGAAGTTTATAATAATATATCTACTGCAGTCTATGATGAGTTCCGTACAGCAAATGTATTGGGAACTAATATTTTACCGGTGAAGGAGAGACAGATCATTGTTGGGAAGTATATTAACAGCTCACGGGTACTCCAAGGTTCCAGTGAGAGCAATCGAAGTAGACGGTAAACAAGCTGGGCGATTATGAATAGTGCATGGCTCCTGACCAATAATAAAATCAAAGTTGTTCATTTTAGAAGTAAGGATAGATGTTGCGGCAATGCTTCTGCCAGTATTATATTGCATAAAACGGATTTCTGAATTGTTGTGCAGTTCCATATTCGGTTCTGTTAATTATATTTGTTTTAATTCTAATGTGTGCATGACAAGAGTTATCTCTGGCATTATGATGAAAGTTTATTACTTTGTCATGCGTACAATTGCAGCATACTGGAGGTTTGTCTTTACAATCGCAGTTCTTGAAATAGTGCTGGCCCGCACAGTGGCTACATGTTGGTGATTCCTGACTACAGGATTTGGCAGAATGCCCAAATCTGCAACACCTGTAGCAATGGAATACCAGACAGAAGTCCGATACTTTGCACCTGGACCATTCAATTGAGATTTTCCCCATGATCAGCAAACTCTTGCGCAGACTTGGTGTAACCTGGACAACTCAGTTTTTGTAATTTATGTCTATCTTTCCCATGTCAAATTTTATCTTAAATGCCTCGAAGAATTCTTCCTTGGTGCAGTTCTCATAAATGCAAGCGTTTTGACTGTAAATAATGCCCGGAAGTTCCTCCCTTGGAATTCTCTTTGACACTGAGTATATGACAACATGGGGTAGACGTTTCTTCGGTTTTCTAATTTCGTTCTGTGCGATTTCTTTTGAGATGTATTCCTGTAGTCTGTCAGCATCCTGTTGGTTCTTTGTTTATGAATGGTCCTCCTAAGCTTATTGCAGTTGTTTTCTTTGTTGTATAGGAGCAAAACTCCTGTTTTGTTTTTTGTAATTCTGGGCGACATTGCAGCATCAATAAAGCTTCCAGACTGGAGGACAGCACTATATGAATGTTGCGTGCTGCTAGGAGGAGAATGGGTACTTACTTGTTCTATTTGTTTATTTATACATCTTTGATTTATCAAGATTTCTTCAATTGGTCCGTCCTCGAAAAGTTTTTCAAATTTTTCATTTATTCTCTCCATTTGAGTCATCGGAAGTTCAAGATCTAGCCTGTTCAAGAGATGATCAATATTGTTTCCCACCTGTTGGTTAATGTTGGCAATCTTATCAAGTTTTATATCCATTTCTTGGAGCCTTTGTTTCAATTTCTTGTGATTTGCAGTGTCAGATAGATTTTCAAGATTTATTGTTAAATCTTTAAGCCGATTAAAAGAAAACTCCTCATGAAGTCTGTCGATGGCTGGTAAAAGTTTTCCCCCTAGCAATGTTTCAAGCTTCTCACAGAGTCCCTCCAATTTATTGTTGGTTGTGAATACCGTCCGTGGGGGGTGCAGAACTGGTATTGGTGGTGTAGCTCCCGTACACAAGATGTCATTGTTTTGAGAGAGTGATCTTTTCCATATCTCTGCCCCTTTGGAGGTGCACGGGGAGGCCTCCTGCTGCATAGAGGCATCTTGACTTTCTATCTCCACCTGTTTGCTATTTTCCTTAATGCTTTTGACCGCTAGGTCAATAATCTTCTGCATCTGGTCCACTACAAACTTGATGTTCTGTGCCGAGCTCATGCGTTTCTTTGAGCTCTATGCTATATAACCTTTAGATTCATGTACTATTCTGTATGCTTCATTAAAAAAAGTCTATAACGGTTTTTTCCATCTTGACGAATTTCAAACGTAGACAGTAGAAACACTAAGAGCACACCAGGATAAATATGCACTTTAAACTAAAGGTGAAGAAAAGTAGAAGAGCATTCAGAAAATAAAACCGTGCAACCTCAAACCCGTGATTAGATAAACGACTTCTGAGCGAGGGGGAATAGCAGCAAAAAAAGTAAGAGCCAACATTTTGTTGCCGTGATCCGTTTAGATGGCGTTCAGAAATAAACGATCGTCGACATTGCAACGCATTTTAAACGGCATTCTAGCCAGCGTCGTTTAATGTAGACATTGCTTTTGCAATCAGCTGAGTGTGTACAGGTGAAACAGGTAAAAAATAAACAGTTTTTTTGTGAGTTAATTTCGTCAATGTACAAAGCCCGGAACTTTTAAAATAAAGTCCTACTAATAGGATTGTCCCAGTAGATACTTATACAGAAAGGTAAACTGTATAATAAGGAAACAAAGGCACGTGATCAATAAAATTTTATCTACAAATAAACTTTCGTAAAGGGACGTACAAAAATTAATAATAAAAAAATTCAGTTATACATGCACAATGTTCTTGTGCAAAAATTTCTAAAATCAATTGTTATAAACTAATACTTCTTGGAAAATATACAATAAGAATAACTTGTAGATTTGGAATTATTTATCGATTTCATGACGAAGAAAAGCAATAAAGAATTCTTTTATTTATATTTTCTATGTTCATGAATTGAAATCAAATAAAACTAAAATAAAAAAAAAATAAAATATCTTAAATAACAAAATGAAGTATTAAAATTTGAAGTCTTTTCATTATAAACAGATAAATGGTTACGTTTTTTGTAATTTTTCAAACAGTCGTTAAATCGTAAAGCATATAATTAATTTAAAATAAATTGAAAAAAAAGACATTACCTTTCCTGATCCAACGTGACCGACAACAAGTAATAATTCTCCAGGTTGCATATTTAAAGATATCCTATTCAACGTTGGTTCGGTTCCCTTTTAAAACAACAAACAAGCAAAACTAATCTTAAACGTTATAAATCAAATACAATTACATACTAATAATTCAATCATGTTATCAAATTTAAAATTAATTAGTTTATTATTTTTAAAATAAATTATTTGTACAGTATATATCGTACGTCAATTGAATGTCTCGTAACATATTAATAACGTGACACCCAGTAAAATGAAGTCGATAAACCGGAATTTTTCAGTCACCGTTTAATGAAGTTTTGTTCTGTTATGTGAGTTCTAACACGACACATTGAGAATATCACGTGATAGGAATTTCTTCAATGAGAACGTTCTCTGAACTTGTTTGTGACTCGTTACATTCCAAACAAATTCAAATTAGTGGTAATATGATGCAATACTAGCAACGAAAATACTATTATAGAGAAATTCGAAATATTTTGTCAGGAATTGCAATTAAGATTCAAAATGGACTTGCTATACATATCCGAATCTATATAAAAAACACTTTTTGAAAAGGAAGTTGAGACATCCCTTAAAAATAATCATACTTCAATAGAATTTCTATTAGATTTTTCGACCAAATACACAAATGATAAAAAGTAACACAAACTAAATAATCTAAGCTACAGTACATTGGCAATACCCAATGCAATGATGAACAGTATGTACATATAAATGATTTTTTTTTTCAAACGACTTGCTATACATATACAAATCTAAAGGACATTGATTGTGATGATCTTCAGGGTTGGTGAACAATGCTTTGCCATCGAATTCATGTCAGTACAACTACTGTATATGACTGACTTTGAAAGAAGACTTATCAGACAAAAAAACTAATTGCACAAATCGACATATCGCCGATCATTTATGTCGGAGTGACGCTGCAATTAGACAATGCACTTATGCATGACCAAGTTCAGAGAAAACCAGGCAACGGCTCGTCTAGAGAGAAGATAGATGGAACGATAGCACTATTATTCGAGCACCTATAATAGCACCAAAGTCATCACTATCGATTATATACAGTCGTTTGCAAAAGTTTACGACGACACATAGAAAAAGCAGATCTAATGAAATTTTATTGTTGCAGCTTCTTGATGATAGTAGATAAACTTTTTTTGTCACATGGTTATCATATGAAGACGTATTTTTTTTTAAATTACTGATTGCTTGATAAACGGGTGTTTTACTCGTTTACTTTACAAGTTATTTGATGTTCAGAAAAACCGACTTAATGCAAGGTCAACATTTTCCTGTTCGTTTTGCAACAGTGAGTGAAGGTTTCTTACTCATTATAATAATTTCAGTACAGCACTATCTATGCAAAATTTGAGTCAATATCTGCTGATAAACCGTGCACACAAGTTTGTTTATACCAGCGGAATGCATCTGATGCAATCAACACACGAGATGATGTAATAATCTATGCAAATAAAGAAATGTATAAAATACCAGAAAACAACTAGTGGTCTTAAACTTTTGAGAACGACTGTAACATGTTACCAATACTAAAGTGACAATCAAGACCATTCCTAAACAATTATACTAACGGAATCTATGCTCACGATGGCCAATATGCCAGACGTCACTGACTCGTAGCCATCGTCAATAAAGGTTGCAGTGGTGAAGGGCTGGATTAATATGGAATTGTTCTGATTGAAAATGAATTGTATTTAGTGAAGATTCATTTTCCTTTTGATCTGTGTCTTGCAACCCGCATAGGCGTGTATCGAGACATTCTGCCTATTATGGACTCTGCCTTTTACTTTCGTATACTGCAAGTTAAAATAACAGCTACTCGTTTTTGATACATAAAGTTATAAGTCGATAGATCGTTGTGTCGTTTCTTTTGACAGCAGAATACTTTAGTAGAAGTAGATGGCACTCTCACAACACAGCGATAAGATCACGAGATTCCGAGACATCTTTTTTCTTAGCACCCAGAATAGCATATTATTCAACAAAGACAATGCCCAGCCACACACGGCATGCCATTTAAGTAAATGTCTTGCGATATCTTTTGTTGGCCAGCCAGAACTCCAGATCCATCTTTTATTAAGCATAGTTGTAATCTGATCGGGCATCGCCTACAATTATTGAGGAATATCACAAATTTAGCTTACAATTAAACACTGATTGGACAAAAAGTTTTTGGCATTCCATCAGCGATACACTTGTTTATATATCAATACCATGTNAAACAGATCCATCTTTTATTAAGCATAGTTGTAATCTGATCGGGCATCGCCTACAATTATTGAGGAATATCACAAATTTAGCTTACAATTAAACACTGATTGGACAAAAAGTTTTTGGCATTCCATCAGCGATACACTTGTTTATATATCAATACCATGTCACTTGCTTCATTAAATTTCAATGCTACGCCAATGTCTGCAGTCCATTTGAGAACATTCAAGAAAGAGAATGGCGGGAATAGAAAGAAAACTAAACAAAAAATGAATTTAACAAGAAGAGTTAAGTCTCCTTGTCCTTAAAAACTACCTTTTTATTAACAAGTTTTCTCACTTTACTTTTGATAAGTTGCAAATATTTTCCATTGCAATTCGATTTTCCTGTTCCTGAGTATAGAAGTGTGTATTGCTATTCTTTTTTACTCCAAAGGGAAGCAAGACAGGAAATAGATCCAAAGGCGATGGAAGAGCTGATCTTATAAAAGACGGCAAAGGATACACGAAGCAGGGATACAATGTTTTCCAGGAATGAATTTTATAGGGAGATGGTTTCTATTTAGGCGTTATTTCCAAAAAAAACCCAGAAACTCAAAGTTTCCAGCTTGCCAAATCGAAACGCGAACCAACAACCAAACTACCAGTCTTTAGGATTTGATCACTGTCACTATGAGACGGTGTCCACTCGGCCATTGGTGGGCAATTCGATTTTTTACTATTTTAAACTAATATCAGAGACCTGGTTAGCAAGCATTTTCACTTGAAATGTTTCAAGCCACAATGTTTGGTAAATTTACAATACTAATTGTGTTATATGAGGTCACGTGTACACTTGCTATTGTAGTAAAGTTAATTGATGTAAAATTCGTTATCGAATTAAAGTTATTTGTAAATTCGACACAATGTAAACTCAATATAAATATTGAGAAACAATCAAAAGAAAAATATCACAACTAATGCGTAAATAGGTGCAGGATTCTACGGTAAATTTTAATAAAAAATTTCATTAATATTATTTATGTCTCACATCATTATCACAATAAAAATTGCATCATCGATTAATAAAGTTACTTTAATTTTGTTTCAAGTAACTTTTTAAGTGAATTTTGTGGAGCAAAATCTGTATTATTAAAAATATTTTTTTAAATGAATCTACGTGATAAAGAAAGTAACACAAGAGTAATCTTCAAACATAGCAATGTCTTCTGAAATGACTTTCTGTGATAAAGGCTTTTTCAATTTAGACGTTACACACGTAAATAAAATCCAGGAAAACTCCACGTGTCCAACTCATCCGTCGAGTGTCATCCCGATACTAGCTATCAGTATTCTGTAGTGTTATTAACTTATCTACTGGTAAATCAATATGACTGTTGTTTTGGTTGAAATCTTAATGGATATCGCTAACTTTTTTATTAATTTAAAAATATATAAATTGAAAAAAACAGAACAATTAGCGGCGATCAATCATTTTTTGTAAAAATGCTTCTAATTAAGTTACATCTACTGTACTTTAAAATTATCGAATTAAACTAATCGCAAAAGTTATTATTATCATTGAAAAACTTAAATTTAAAATCAAGTCTTACTTTTTTCCATGCAGCTGTAACAGTATCCATGCGTATTTCATTTAAATTATCTTCTTCTTCTACAGTTTTGACAGCATTATTCTCGTATTCATGAAGGAGTAGAAAACCCTAAATTAAAATTTCGAAAATGTTGTTTATATTAATGGTAGTTTGTACACCACGAAATACGGTGGTTAAGGTGCTATGATATTAATTAGGGATTTAAACACGGGGTCATTAAAAAAACTTAAGTATTTTTTAAAACACGATCTATTTCAATAATGTCTAGCCTTGTGTCTAACTACCCGATTTCCTCGAGGTATAGTCTGGCTACAAAGTTAATTTATATAACAAAAGACGTCAGAACAAAATGACTAAAAATGATTACTACTTTTGTAGAAAAATTGGTTATAAGGTGTGTCATGAACGTTGAAATACGAATATTATGAACTTGTAATTTAAGTTACTATACGTATTTTCAGATTTAGTTTTAAATAGCAATATTTGTATGACGGATGCATTTCAGTTTTTTTTACTTGTAAAATTGTTTAATTATATGTATGGTACACAGATTTAATAGAATTGAATATATCGTTGTTATATGAGTCATATATAAACGTGATTCCTCACAGAGAAAGAAAATGCAAAAACCTGTGTAAAGCACTATATAGACATTTATTAGGTTTGAACAACTTTTACTAAATTTATTACCTATATCAAAAAAATACAGCACCATTAAGTTAATTTGTATTGTAAAATTGCTTCTGTCATACATAAAAGAAATATTTTTAACAGATTTTATGAAAAGTCATGCAAAAAATTTTAACTAAATGTGTCAGTATTCGAATACATTTTTAGAAAATCCTTCTTATGCTAAACTATTCCGTAATAAACAAAAAGTGTATTGTCAGAATATTGAAAATTAGTTTGCACACTTAATATTATTTTGATACAGTCGATCCCCCTATAAGACGGTAGATACGTTCCATTCTTTATGAATCCGATTTTGTAGGAATCACAGTCAATCACAGCCCAACACTTGTGAAGTTTACGGACTACGGCTGTTTGAAAAATTTTTCTTCCATAAAATTAATCGATTCTAGACTAATCCGACTCAACATTTCCAAAATACGTATATTTTTTTTTGGAAATAATCTGTATAAACTACGCTATAAACAAAAAATTGTAGGATTACTTACCGAGTGTGCAACATTCGACATCGCCGTTGCTAAAGCATGTTTTCGTCGCGGAACACCTGAGCAAACTGCGGCCGCGATTTCTGATGTTATTTTTCTGCGAAAACTTCGTTGAACTTTGGAGACATCATTAATATAAATAATTTTTATGGCCGTTGAATAAGAAATGTTTCTTTCACAAGAAATGTATAAAATTACAGTACTGTATTAGACTTAGGGTACCTAATTTACACACTGTAAAGACGGTAGTTCGCCTAAACTCTCCGTAGCGTGGCGCTACGGATGGCGGGAAAGTAGTTCCACTGCCCGACGACGTTTTACGTAATTATAGGAGTTATTTTACCATTGTGTACGGATAGCGCCACAGTTTTTTCGCCGTCTTATAGGAATCGTAATTATAGGAACCAGTCTTATAGGGGATCTACTGTACTTATTAACTTCCCCATCATGCTTACATTGATAAATATCACTTATTTCCTCTTCATTCATTAATGACCATGCTGAAGATATTAAAATTGCTATATCCAGTTTATACAATCTTGGTTTAATATTTCATTCCAGACTGTCATTTAAATTATCCGTAGAAAACTTGACTAAAAATGTCCGTACATCGGGGAGTGAATGATCTGGAATAATTTGAAATCTGTACTTAACAGATATACAAGTAGCGCAATGATTTTAACTAATATTTAATCCGCAGTTGGCTAAGTATGATTTGTTTGGGCCCAAGTCTCAATGTCCTTATGAATAAATTTAATTCAGAATATATCCTTTTTTAAAATTTATTTAACTCTTAATAAACTTTCTCATCTACTTTTATACTTTTACAGACCGACGTAGCCCATTCCCGTTTAGTCTTACTCCTCCTCTTCAAACATTTAGAACATTATGATTCAAAACTTTTCAACGGCTTAATTGCTTGACAATATATTCACATTCGTATTCTATTCGTTACCACGAGATGAAGTCCGCATTTAGTCACCATTTTGCCGTTTGAATGTGACTATTCAATCATATTTATATCACAAAAATAAAAAAACGAAAACTCTTGAAAAAAAGTTATATCTAAATTTCGTAAATATATAGCTATTAGAAAGAAATACTTCATTATGATTACTGTTTCATTTACGCAATTGTATTATTATTATTTCACATGCTAGTAAGATTCTATGAAAATAATTCAACAGCGTATGTACTCAACCTTAGAGAGATACCAGATGTACAAGCAGGTTTCCCAAAGGAAAGAGGAACACATGATTATATTGTAATCGTCCATAGATGATGGAAACAGCGAAAAAATATAAAAGATGTTGTCTATTGTATTGATCAAGTTGTAGAAGTGCCTCAAATAAATCGGTATTTTACCGCAACCACCCAGCTCTAATGATCGCTGTATACTGGTCAGGAAGCAATGTATGAAATAGTCATAAAAAACTGGTTCAAAATTAGAAGGAATACCCTCTACAGCTGAATCATTTCACCATCAATATTCACTTTGTATGCAGAGGTGGCGATGAGAAAAGCAGATTTGAATGAGCATAATATTGGAGTGAAAATTAATAGAAAATTAATAATCTGAGATTTGTAGATGACATCACGCTGCTCACGGAAAGTCAGGAGGATCTAGAGCAGTTGTTACTGAAAGCCAAGCATTAAAGTGCAAAGATAGAGCTGCTTCTTATCTACAAGAAGACAAAAATAATTATAACTGCGAATAATGCGAAAGTCAAAATAGAGACCAATTATGAAGAAATCGAAGTACTAGAACAATTTACATTCCTCGGGTCCAAAATCGACCATAATGTCGATTGCTGTCCTGATATCAGTCCTGCATAGATCTTGGACAAACTTCGATAATAAGTATAAACAGCTTTTGAAAGAGCAAAGACATCTCCCTCCAAACTAAATGCAAATTAGTTAATGCGATTATTTTTCCTATGGCCATATATGACTGTGAAACGTGGACTATAAAGAAAGAGGACAAAAGAAAGATAGACGATTTCGAACTGTGGTGTTGGTGACATTATTTATATTATAACCTCTGTTCTCTGCCTGATTATGCATAGCGGGATCAAAACATGCTTGTATTATACATAAATAAATGTTAATGTAAGAACGAATGTTGTGTTGGAGACGGCTTTTGCGCATCCCATGTACAGCGAGGATCACCAGCAAAACTGTTTTAAACAGAATCTAACCAATGTAATGAAATCCCAGATCATCAAACAGAAATTGTCCTTCTATAATCATATAATAAGAACTTGAGAAAGCGGTCGTGCTGGGAATGGTTAGCAGAAACGAGAGCGAGGTCGACCAAGGATTCCGTAGTTTTACTCAATTGAAAAAGACACTGAATTGTTTATAATTGAAAGAGACCGTGCAAGATAGAAAGGCATGGAGAGCTTTGACCGATAGTCGAATACGACTAATCAAAAAGTACAAAATAAGATTATTATTAATATTTTATTATATTATTGTTCTATGTTTTTTTTTATTGAGTTATGTATGTATGTCTCTTTAATCCGACATCAAGTTCGGTACACTATCATTACAGCTCTCAGGTCAGACACTTTTTTTTATTGTTTCTACATATGCATTTCGGCCGTATATAAATGCTGCCCCTCTTCAGTGCAATACTATGGTTTTGTCTTTTAAAACCACGGTGTATAGCGGGTAACATTGGAAACATACACCGCTATACACCGTGGTTTTAAAATACAGAACCATAGTATTGCACTGAAGAGGGGCAGCATTTATATAAGGCCGAAATGCATATGTACAAACAATAAAAGAAGTGTCTAACCTGAGAGCTGTAATGATAGTCTACCGAACTTAATGTCAGATTAAAGAGATATATACATATATATATACATATATACGTAGATCATAATAACAGCTACCAAAAATAATATTTTTAATTGAGTACAGTTACCTAACCGTTGTACCAATAACGCAAGAATATTGTCCAAGAAATATTGCCTTCCTTCTTTCAAAGTAAATCTTATAATATAATCGGAAATTGATAATAATAATAATAATAATAATAATAACTCTCTCGTGGTCACCACCTTGATGTGGTGGGAGATTCCAGTAACTTTACTGATCCATAGAGCAATACAGGCTGCAACACAAGGAACTTGTAGATTCCCATGCCAGTAAAGTATATGGAGTGTAATAAATCTAACATTGATCACACCCACATTCTGTGAAGATATTTATAATAGTAGTAATCAGATGTATGTGTGATACCGACTCGGACTTTGTCAGGGTGAATACGGTTTGCGTTAGGCAGAGGCTCACGATCGAAAAGAGGCCACAGTCTCCTTTCGTTACTGGTGGCAATAGCAGCGCCGGCCCAAGCATGACTACTGCAATGCCCTCAACAGATGAGAGGAACCAACCTATCCCTGGTGTTTCTGTGACAATGCATAAACATACCACAAAAGCTGGAAAACCATGCCAATGGATGGAATGGACAACTACTCTAAGATTGACACAGCAATATCCTCACTTGACTGTCGACGAATCAAGAAGTGTTGATTAAAAAAGAACAATTATACACAACAACCTTGTCTCACAAACAACACTTGAACTTATCAAACAACAGGTTGCTGATCAAATACAACAACAGACAGAAACATGTAACATTAATGAAAATCACGCAACCTCTCATGATAATCCAGCAACAAGCACTGATTATAGCACACACACACACACAACTACAACTACATCTAACAGGCACATCCTCTTCGGATTCTCACAAATATCGTATTAATAAAAAACTAATCTATTGATTAAGTATGATATTAAGTGTGGAAGGGAATTTTTAAAATTTTTTTCCAAATAAACACGTTTGCTATTAGTCAGTGCAACTAGTGCTTAGTAATTAAACAGTAGAAAGTATTCAGATATAATCCGTATAAGCTTATAGCGTCAAATAACATTTAGCAAGCTAGTGTTAAAATTAAAAGATCTAAGTTTTTTTATCAATGGAACTGCCAAAGTGTATTTAAAATGTCCGCATATTATGCTGGGGAAGCCAACCTAATTAGTATCCAATATTTATCTATGAAGTAGGCTATAGAAAACACCGCATCAATAATAACCTTTCCTATCAGGTCATTGATATAATGGCTTGGCCAAACTATAAGCATAAAATGACCTATTTTATTACTCAAAAGAGAAGCAGAGTTTAACAAAAACAAAAACGTGAACAGTAAGTTAGTCTTCAAGCGAGAAATTTTAATCGCATAGCAGTGATAGTGATATAAAGTTATTTTGATATAATTTTTCGAATAATTTTCGTGAATTTTCTTAAATATCGCGTGTTGCTTAGTTACAAACTTCTGCATACAATGCAAGCTGACGTTTCTGTGTAACCTTATTCTAATTGTATGCAACTAATTTTATTTGTTGCTTATTTATGAAAATTTAGTTTTTATAAACTTATTCGAATCTTGAAAATTATTAACACTTTAAAGTATTCAACAGAAATGTATGGATTAAAACTTTTATCGATCAGAATGTCATCTGAATGTGACATTCGTTAATGTGAGTAAATTCAGACTCATTTTCAGAATGCAGTTTCTATAATATATAGTGAAAATAGAAAATAAAACGATTTCATTTACAAGTGAAACCTTAATTTCAGGCATTATTCAGGTTAAATTAAATTTTCGTATCTATCCTTAGCATGTTCGCGTGGGAAAGGTTTTTGGATTATTACATAACTTACCATAAAATGTTGTCTATTCAGTAGACTTTTCCTGCTTATATTGCAGAGTTATTCAAGTTTCGTTATTGACAGGTGTTAACATTTGATATTTTCAATTACAATAATATTACTAATTAAATATTGTCATTCTCAAATAATTTTTAAACTAGTATTGCAGTAGTTAAATTACAAAAGAATAGATATGAAACTGTTTATTACCTGTATTCTCTTCAAAGAAACCAATATTTCTGCAAGAAAACTCATAGAATGAGAAAATAGACCAATTATGTTGTTCAAAATGTACAGGGAATAAAGCATTGTAACGAACACAACTTTGGCATTTAATTCTCCTCCAATTAATAAAATTGCGACAAATGACAGAAGAGTAAATAATTTTGATATAGGGTACGCCAATATGTGTGATATTCCGTTTACATATAAAAACATTCGAATTGTTTTTATTTCTTTCCTAAAATATAAACAATTATACAATGTTAATCACACAACTCTGAAAATATTTATTTAAAGATTAACACATTAGCATATAGAAATTATATTAAAATCTGTGTAAACAAGAATCAAATATTGTTCAATATTTTTATCCAGTTTGTCAAATTTATATTTCGATCAATGTGTTTTTTTTTGTTTTTTTAAACGTGCTTTTGAAATATTTTTTAATTTTTAATTCATTCGTCTTATTCAGATTCCGTTTTACACAGGTTTTTCTGCATTTAATTGTACTTACAGTCTGATTTTTTCTATTAATGCAGCATATGGCAATTCCCAGGTGTACATTTTAATTAATCTCATATCAGCAATCATCTCGTTTAACAAATTCAATCTTTTGTCTGCCAAAATAGCTGCTTGTAATCTATTATGTAATTGAATTTATAAACATATATTCTGGAAAATTGTAAAAAACTAAATTCTAAACAAATAGATTACATTTAATAATAATCTTATATTAAAAGTTAGACCTCCATTTATCAAGTAATAATTATTACAAAAGAGTCGTTTATGCTACTCGAATCCCTTTTTATACTATTTGGAACTTAAAGATTATTTCACGTATTTAAATTTAATCTAAGTAAAAACTTTATCAAACTTTTTAAGAATTTATTTAGTTTATTGAATTTATTCACTTCATGCTAAAAATAGAACCGTTTAATCGTAATTTTTCGATTGTAGGGCAGAGTAGAAAATAGAAAAGAAATATCTGTAAAATTTTGTACAGGAGTATCTCATACACGAGAAATAACTTTTCAACATTTGTTATTGTTTATTGTCACCAATTTTCCTTCCTGATTGATTTAGGTGCTTGAAGCCTTATCGGTTTGGCGTCTGGAAAGCAAAAGTAAACCTGTCACTTACAAAGAGAAAGCCAGTAGTTCCTGTCTTCGATTCGAAGGGAACTTTGTGAGCACGCAGCCTTAAACCAAACAGTTCCTTGTCCAAATAACAGGATGCACTTTTCCGAAATATTCAAAAAAGTGGCCTCTGAAAATTGAATGTCTAACTTAAAGAATTTGAAAGTTTCATGTTTAGGAGTGGCCATAGCCAAGTACAAGGCAACGTTCTGTAGCGAGTCGATGTTGGTTCGAACCTAATGAATCCATTTTAATTTTTTTACGTGTGGCATTATTTTATTATTATACTGAATAATTAGCATTATTGTTAGTATTATTGTTCTTCGTATTTATAATTTATAAAACAAAAAATTAAAAATTGTGACGTTATTTTTTGCTGAAGAAAAACACGCCTTTCTAAATATTCGCATAACATTATTAAATAAAATTTTCTGCCTGCTTATTTTCAAATTCAGTGGTAATACGATACTTGAAGTGTAACAAAGATAAGACGTAAGAATATTGATCATAATATTAAAGATTCAAAGAACAAAACGATGCGACTTCGCTATGCCATTCTCATACCTCATACCACCTGACTTTTTCGTCCATTTGCACTAACGTCGGAAGCTTATTCCCTTGTAAAGACATCGTTGTTTGTTAGCAACAGAAATATTTTAAAATAATTTTTAATGAATAATTCTTAATAACACATTTTATCGCAATGTGTTGAATAGTATTTCTCAGGTTTTGTGATTTTTTTTATTTATTTGTCGAAACCCTGTCTTCTTCTTCTTGTTTCGTTTCGTTCAATAAATCTAAGCATTGAAATTCATAAAAACTTGCTACAACTATTAAAATAAAATGTTTATACAGTCGCAGGCGAGGCTGTGTGCGGCACCCTGGTAGTGAGTTACAAGTTTAATAGGCATGCGGGGGAGGCGGTCAAGTCAGGAGGGAAGGGAAAAGGAGTGGGAAGTACGGAAGGTGCTTGCATACACAAGATTCAACCTATCTATGCAACAGAGTGAACAGGGGCGAAAGCCCGATCTGTAGCGTATCTGTTTGGATTAATTAAAAGTGGAAGTTGAAGTTATTTGCCAAGTGTCAATAAATTCACTAAGTCGTGACAAAGGTTCTGTGATGTCAAAAATTTTGCTTTAGTCTACTGAAAAATATCGAAATGAAAAAACTCATCCCAAAAAGTTCTCCAAACTTTCTGTTAGTGAATAAAAAATCTTTAATTTGGAAACGTTTGTTTGCATTGTACAAAACTATGTTCGGTTTTCAACGTCACATCTTACTTTACTGCCCGAACTTTGCTAAGTGACACCATGAATCGCTGGGTGTATAATGCACAGGATTCCCATTGTACGGAAGCTCGAGATTTTTTTGCTTTTCCCGAAGTATAATTAGTGATTCAGTTTCACTTTAAATGTCAATAGAAACGAACTCGGGATTTTATCGTCACGTACTATCGCCAGTATTATATTTTTATCGCCATTTTAATAAAAATAGCACCATGCGGCGATTTTGGCACTATGCACCGCGAACCATGCTTATTATATCATTTCACAAGTCTAAAAAATAAAACTAAACAACGAAACATATTTTAATATACACAACAGGTATTGTAATTTAAGTAAGAAAAAACAGTTGAATTGCCTTTTAAAGTTTTTATGCTACATAGTTCTAATATATGTTCTTTTATCCTGGTAATTATCCTCAGCTCGAATGCTGCAAATCTAGAAACTTATTATGAATTGAAATTAAATGATCGCGTCACGAAAACAAATAATTGTAACTAAATGAACAAATATCAAAAAATAAATGATTTAATCACAATAATAAACACAGAAAGTTTAATCTCGTTTGAAACCGCCATGGAAAGTTGTCCAGTGTAGGGGAGATCGGGGCAACTTCGGCATGCGGGGCAAGTTTGTCAAGCGCTTTTTTTAAAAAACAAATTAAAAGGAGACTTTGGTTATAGGTTAGGCAGTTGAGTTTTATTGGTGGCTTGTTGAGTGTAGTGTTTTTATTGTTCTCCAACAAGCGTAGTTGAATTATCANTGTAAACGTTCCAGAAACGTTGAAAATAGTTCGTTTGACTGGACGTGAACAGGAAACGTTCAGAAATAGAATCGGGACCAGGTCTCTAATTAGTCTGGAAACGGGGGACCTAATTCTTGCATTCTGTGAAAACGGGTAAGATTGGTATAATGTAATTGTCTTAATCTTCACTATCGTTACTTTTTGCCCACAAATAAAAACCCAGCGAAGCAGGTCCTTGCAACTAGTATTACATATTTGTGAAAATTCGAAAACGCCTTTTTTGTTTAAATCAATTTTAACCGAAACAATAATATCGAAAGTAACATTTTATGATTTTGAAAGAAAAAGCATTATTTTTACAAAAAAAAAGAAGCTGTTAAACCACACTTCCTCGCCAACGGAAGTTGAACATTCTTTCTCTTTTTCCCTTATCCGTCAAAAATTTTGTCAGCAAACTGAGAATCAACCCTTCTAAATTTCCTCACTCATCGTGTTCACGTGTTAAAAATTTTACACGCTAATTGAAGGAGAACTTTAAAATGTAACGATTCTTTCCCATTGTTCGGGGAGTGCGCCAGAACTTCTCAATGTAAGAGGACATATTCCATTTGATTCTCCAAAGGCGTAGGCGTATAATCAGCAGTAAGCCAGAACTTCTAGATGTAAGATGTATTCCATTGAGTCTCCCAAAACATAGTGCCAATAATCGGGAGTACGCCAAAACATCTCGATGTAACCAGATGTATTCCATTTACTCTCCTAAGGCGAACGCTTGAATTTTCGGAGAGACGACATCCTTTCTTCCAGCCAGAAGCCGTATTTTCTACGAGCCATTAACCTTCTCCATATGAAGAAATAAAAAGAGCAAGATGATAAAGTTGTCGACTATACAACGAAATATTTTGACAATCCTGACAAGAATGCCGAGAATCTGGTGAGGTAGTATAAACTACAAGCATTGTAATCTCTCTGTCTCTTTTATGTTAGGAATTTTCGTAAACTGTAATCCTGATTTATTTTAATTTCGTTTTATTAAATATTTTTGTTTTGTTATTTAAAATATTATTTCTTCAATGACTAAAATCTATGCCTATGTCTAAACCACGTACTTATGTCCCTACTGACTTAGGATATTGGCAGATAGTAGAACCCAAAATAAGTACTGGAGATGCTTCTCTCATAAATCAACCTCCATATTGCATACCCTATGCTCAGCGAGAGCAAATGAATGAGATCATTGATGAATTATTAGAAAATGGAATAATTGAGCATTCTAAATTGNCATTACTGTTGCCCCTATACCAGGGGCAACTTTAATAAAAATAATTAAAATAATTACAACTTTACAAAAAGAGAGAAGTTGCCGATTTTGCCCCTATACCCTGGGCAACTTCGTTAATTTCTCTCTTCTTGTAAAGTTGTAATTATTTTAATTATTTTTATTTCCAAACTGATTTTAACCAGTTATATAGTAAGGTAACATCCCAATAGACAATATGCAAAGTCTTTTTTTCAGTTCACAGCAGTATTTATTACACAAAATTTAAGTGAAGCTTAACATGCCGATCTTGCCCCGATCTCCCCTAAATGGTGTCTGATAAGCGTCCACCCCGGTATTGAAGAAGTTTACGGTGAAAGAGTGGAGTTTCAAACTTTGAAAACTTAAGTTATTACTCATCATACTTTAATTTTATTTTTAAACATTGACAAGTCTTTAGCTTATAACGTTTAAGCATTTATCTGCTATCTGCAAAGTTTCTATTTGTATCGCAGATATAGTCTATGTTTTCTTATGGTCAAACTGATATCTCTCATACGATATTCTATACATGTCTTACTAATTTTATGCAATATTCCCTGTTAACCTTTTTTTTTTTTATTTTGTCTTCGTCATTACGTAAAAGAATGCGCATCGTGAGTTTTCTATTAAACTAGTGTGAGTTAATCTTACATAGGTTAGATAAAGATGTCCTTAGTTTAATCGTGAATTACATCTACTGTATAAAGGATATGTACTGTACATGAAGTTCAGAAATCAAGTAAACAGCCACGGAATTTAACATTTTTTCAGCATGGTTAATGTTATTCCATATACGTGAAATTCAGGGCCTGTAAAATTCTTCTGATGGTCGAGATCAATATGCTTAACCTTAGTCATATTACCGTTTCCAATATCAAATAATATAGCATAGATATTAATTAATATTTAGTATTTTATCGATTTTCATTACATCAAATCCACCCTTATTAACTAATGATTTTCACATAAAAATGATTTCTTAAATTTATTTACAGCTACTTCATAATTATAAAATTTAGAAAAGTAGTTACCTCAATTTTGAATATAGTTTACTCAAAGCAAATTGTATAGAAACGAAGAGAAATACTACCAAATATCCCATTAAAATAGTCCATCCATAATATTGCCATAACATCAGTATCGAAAAAATGATAAAGAAAGGCGCTGTAAATAAAAGTGCAATGGAGATAGTTTTCTGTAAGAAATGAAATAATTTGATTACAATTAACTTAAGTTTTAAAATAATTATTTTGGAAATCATAAAGTAAATCATGAACTTATTAATTAAGTATGCAATAACTAGTTTTATTTTTAAATAGAAAAATGGTATTTGTGACAATGACAGTACCTTTACAAAACTCTTGTATTATATCAAAAATAGGAAATTTTTAAATATAACTTTTTCTAAAAACTTCTATAAGTTGTTTAACTTCTATAGTTGTTTATAAATTATTTTAAATGACGGAAGTATTACTGTATATTTTGTATCTGCGTTTTTTTCATTTTTCTTACGTTTATTTTCACTGTTTCATCAGTGTAAAGATTACAGTGAGCATGAATACCTCTATTATGAAAAGTATCGGAAATATATAAATAGAAAGCAAAATCTAAGTTTAACCTCAGAATTTATTTTGTTCTTTTAAAATAATTTTTTCTTACATCAATAAAAATATCAACGTTTTGTAATCCTTGAAACATGCTGTAAAGTCGTTTTTTCGAACAATCCCTTCCGGACATGCAGCGAATTTTGTTTCGTGGCATCGCTGGTCTTCAACGGTTACAAATTACAAAGGAAATCACGTATCCACATTTGTACAGGGCAAGTGTTCTTCGATAAGCCATAGTTGAACAGAATGAAAAGTTTGATAGTTAAAGAAAGCAAAAAGACATTTCTTTTCACATTTCCTTTGATGAGTAGATTTTATCTGATTATTTTTCACCTGTGGAAGAAGTGTTACCTGTAGGATATTTTACAGGAAAAATTCAACAAAAAAACATTTCTTTCGTAGAATTTTTTAAAACAAAATAATTTTCTCTCGTTTCGGAACAAAAATTATAAAATATTAAGATCGTCGAAATAAAAATTAGCCTGAATTCTCACAATAGTATACGTTTGTTAACTATTGGATGCTAACCCTATCTTTTATATTAGTACTTTATTTTGTATAGCATGGATTCATGTAACACGACAGTTTTTCAGAACGTAACTACTGTGTTATACGACGGATACCTGCATTTAAATTTACAGGACATCCGTTACAAAAAATATTTATTTCCACGTGAACGTTATATAAACTCTCTCTTTTTATCGAGACCACTCCGTTAAATATGTAGGTTAATCCTGATATGTAACCTGTAACCTTTCTCTTTAAAGTTATTAAACGGTTATTTGTTATTAATCCTAGAGCCTGAGTGTAGTACTTTCAGTGCACAGTCTCTTATTCCATCTCCACCCTGAATCTGATCGCCTTTGCACGCAGCCTCTCGTATGATCTACGTCGAATCCGAATCAACATGCTCTATCGGCTTCCGTGTCAAACGAGACACGGTAGTGTCAGTCCTGACAAAGCCCTGAAGAGTTGCTGATCCTCCAATCACAGTGGTGTCAGAGCGGGAGAAAACTTCAGAATAAAGACAAATTGCAATAGAATGGAAGCAAGAGCAGAAGGATGTGCGTGAGGAGAGACAGCAGGAAGTAACACGTTAGGTAAACTTGATGGCATGATTCAGAAAATACCCTCTTTTTTTGGGAATGCTAATGGCATCAAGGTCACCAATTTCCTCAAATTACTAGATGAAATAGCTAAGTTAACCAATTAGGCAAAGGTGCAGTCTTTGGGAGTTTCCAAATTAAAATTGACAGGGGTAGACAGAGTTTGTGCATGGAAGGATGCGAAGATGAAAGAAATTGAAACACAATGTGTTTAAGAGACTCATGATCTAGAGTTTTGAAAAACAACTCTCTTTTTTTATGTTTGGAAAAATATTATGCTTTTGTTCAAGCATTGGATGAGGACATGCATACTTATGCAGTACGATTACAGACTTTAGCATCGGAAACGATTATAATACAGACTAGTGAGGACGCACGGGAGAAAGAAAATATTAAAAGGTGTCAATAAACGGAAAGATACAAACGATTGCTGGTGCAATTTTTGAATGGGCTCAATGATCAGATAAAGCGACAGGTAATGTCACGGAAACCTGATTCTTTCGATAAGACGGTGCAAGCAGCGATTAGAAAGGAAACTATAGAACATTTAAATGCGAAATAACGAGCAAAAGTACAAACTATAAATAACCCTGGAGACAATAAAGATGATCCTAACTCTACAACCCACAATCAATGAAAAAACTGGCAAAAATTCAAGAGCAAATTATAGCAACTAGCAGTCCAGGAACATAGTCAAGCTGACCCTAGACAGAGAGTGCCTCCATTTTGGCATTCTCGGGAATATACAGATTAACAACGACAATATCAACCCCGCGGAAGAATGCGCGATGACCTCCGATGCCCTTGTGAATCCATGTATTTGTAGATATAATTTAATATATCTACAAATACACCTCCTAATATTCTATAGCAAGTACAGGAAAAAAAGCAGATTATTGGCAGATAACATCGATAGCACAGTTTTTTACACTGTAATTGGTTAATTTCTTTGTCTGGTATTAAATCCACCTGTAAAAAACTATTGCCAGAAAAATTCGCGCAAAATGCCATGCCCCCTCAGATCTCAGATTATCACTTCGAATTACGTATACAGTTGTGGGTTCCCAGACGAGGTTCGAACTCAAGTAAACCGTAAAATTCTTGCGCGACACAAAATGTAAACAACGAGACTCGAAACGGTTTGACGTTTCGAGTCTCGTTGTTTACGGTAATGTGTCAAACTATCTGTCAAGATCTTAGTGGAAGACAAACTCTATCACGAGCGTTCATAAACAGGTAGATCTTTGACTCGCGTGTCTATAAAATGTTGGCCGAGATAAACCTTTCGAACAAAAAAAAAGGAAATTATTGATAGATGAAAAGTGAAAATGATCGTTAAATTCTTAGATGTAAAAGAAAAGGTAAATAACGGCCTGAGTTATAAGTGCGGGTGTTATTGTTTTATAAACAGTCACCAAGTAGAGTCGACAAAGAGGTATCAGACGGATGCCTCGAATCGGACCTTTCCCGCGACCCGAAAATGTTTCGTCTTGCACCTGGAGACAAAGGAGAAACCAATCGGGAAGCGAGGAATGGGACGAGAGACCAATCCGAAATACGAACAGTGGGAAAAAAACTATAAAAATCGGAACTTCAAGGCCGAAGAGGAGTCTCCTCTGGATTAAGCCTACCGTTGTAATTTAGATTGTGTTGTGCAACCGCTGATCACCCAGACAGACAGACAGACAGACAGACAAAATAAATTTTCTTATGCCCGACACCGCTAGGCACAGTCAGGATGAATATATACAGTGTGTACGGTACATAGAACTGACATGCCGAGCAGGAAAACCGACAGTGAGCGTAAAAGAAAAGAAAACAAAATACACGTAAATATAAAATCCTGATGTCAGGAGTCATGTGGTAAATAAAAGTGGGGAAAAACGTTTATCAACGTATTAATGTTCTGTTAAAGTAAAGCTTGACCATACTTTGAAAAAGGGAAAAGTACTTTTTACTCGACACTAAAATTTCCAGCTTACACGCCCAATTGAGATTATCTTCTTTCACATAATGTTTCAGCTCGTTCCTTGTGTCCTCCAGCAGTGGGCAAGACAAAAGATAATGCCTTACTCCATCATGCACATCGCAGTTTGGACAGCAGTCAGTGTCGCTGTGTAGAAACCGATGTAAGTATACAATAAATTTACCATGTTCTGAGAGCAGCTGTGACATCTGGTGTTGAGGGTGGACCCATTTCAAGCTGAGGCGTCTTGCTACGTCTGGGAAGAACTGCCGGGAAATGTGCTGCTATGGAATACGCTCCCATTTTTGTTGCCACGCTACAATTGTATGCTGCCAGAGGAGCTGCTTTTACCTTAAGAACGGTAAATGGCTGTACACTGGGTTGATGTCCCTGAAGGAGGTAGCCACACGTGCGAGGGAGTCTGCACGTTCGTTACCCGGAGTGCCGCAGTGACCCTTAATCCATTTGATACGATAATTATTACTGGACTGATCTGCAGAGAACAAAGTGTCCCTAGCAAGGAGATGAGTGGTATCTTTGTTAGTCAAGACTTGGACCGTGGCCTGGCTGTCAGTGAAAATAGTATTATTGTAGTTGCTGAAATTTTTATTACAGAATTCTATTTCTTTAAACACAGCAAACATATCTGCCTGAAACACTGAGCACTCCAGGTTCTGGGGAAAGCTGTCGTGATGAAATTCCTCACTACCGACATAAACAACAAAAGCACTTGCGGTGCCTTGCGCAGTCTTGGAGCCATCGGTAAAAACTTCGATGCTGGTAGCACAGTCATGAGCCCCAAGACCGCTTCTGAGTGCAGGATGCGGGAGGTCTGCAAAAGGTCTACTTATTTCGTAACAGAATGCGTCATATACGTTGCCCGAGATGGTAATACATTTACCATGGGAAAGAAGAAATTTGCCTGTACAGTAGGCCTACTGCATCTGCTGCAGGATGGGGAGCTTCCCAACAAGCACGGGAAGAGCAGCGTTAGACACGGTGGAATAACATCTGGTCAGGTGCAGGAGCACCAGACGTTGTGCTATTCTGAGACGCCGATGATTATGGGAATGGAAGGCAGCCTCTCCCCATACAGCAGAAGCATAACAAATAGTGGGCAAAAACACGCAGTCATAGATGGCATTGAGAGATACATGATCAAGACCCCATCTGCTCCTGGCAACTCGGAGCAGATTGTTAAAGATAAGGTTGGAATGGTTAGATACGTGCATAATGTGTTTCTTCCAGATTAACCTGTGATCAAAGATCACCAAGGAATATGACATGTTCCTCTATTTTAATGGAAGAGTCTCTGAAGTGTACACACGGAACACGTCGATACAAATCTGTTGATGAGTAGGCCGCTGTGAAAACAATGCTTTTAGTCTTTGTTGCATTGAATATTAACTTTTTACTGACATCCCATTCGTCTACTTTTGTCAAAATATCGTTGGCAGCAGACTCTATCGTGCGCCTAGAATTGGCCAGAAATACAAGAAAGGCATCATTGGCATAGGCAAAGACTCTGCACCGATGACCAAACTCAAGCCGAAGAAAGCTGTCAAACAAAATTGTCCAAAATAATGGGCCACAAACAGAGCCCTGTGGGCATCCCCGCTGGAGCTGGTTGGGGAAGGACTGATTACCTATTCTCATTGTGGCCACCCTATCCTTAAGGTAGTCCTTAACTAAATTCAATAAATTTTCTGGGCATCCATTTTCACTCAGCTGGTTCAGGATCTGCGGCCACCATGCTGAATTAAACGCAATCAGGACGCCGCAGCTTAACAACGAACATCTGTATCGTTCAGTTGTCCTTCTCATCTGCTTGAGCTGCGACCGATTACCCGAACTTTCGCCATTCACAGGAGCACTGAGATTTTGAATTGTCCAATATCGATGTAAGCATGAATTCGAACAAATAAACGGGTTTTCTTTTGTAAAACACTTGTACTTTATTTGCCTCCTTCGCCACCACCCACATACGCAGTTTCTCTTAGGCTCATTCTGACGCAAGATAGACTTTAATCCCCCTTAACGTCGGCAAACCTTACACAGTCACTATAAAAGAGCTCGTTTTAATCGTTTTTTACTTCTAATTTGCTAGTGAAAAGTTGATTGACTGTATTTACACGAATAAACATGATTTCAAAACCATTTAGCAATAAATATTCCCAGGAAATTCCACCTATCAAACTTTCAATGCTAAGTCTATGGGTGACCTATTTGCAGTTAATTGGCTTTGAAAATCATGTTTATACGCCTACTATGCTCCAATTGGACATGACAGACCTGATATCAAGCAATGAGCGTTGTTTAGAAGCATAACTCGGTTCCACCTTTTGGTTAGTGGAACTAATTACACTTCGTCTGTTAGGCGCGCGAAATACCATGGTTACTCCTAAATCTAAGTGTTGCTTCCTGTAAAAATTTCTTGTATAAAAATTTGAAATTTTTTCAATGTAATTTCAAGTACTTTCAAGGAAAGTACTGAGGACATTATTTTCCAGCATTTAATAGATAAAAAATACATGCATTTTAAAATGGCATGTCTACAGCTGTTTCCTGCATGCCGAGGGTAATTCTATGGCTAAAATCATAGGCATAAAACAAAAAGGAAAACTGGGAATTATAAAATCGGGTGTACAGTAAAGTTCCGAAAACTCGGCACTCGATAACCTGGCACTCCGGATAACTCGGCCACACCCTGGCAGGGCGAAAAACCCCTAGTTAATTCATTTTCATTAGAGACAACTTTATGCCTCACAAAGTATTTTTCTGAGGTCTGTCTTATCGGGTAAATTACTGTACACAGTGTATTCATTAATTCTCATTTTCATGTAGTAAAGGCTCTATGCCTTCATAAAGTACATACCTTTCCTTTGTTTAAGGGTGTTTGGGCAGTTTATTCTCTGTTGTATTCTCAAGCAAACAATACATACAAGTATAGTACAGTATTTTCTAAGGAAACACTGGTACTTATTCTTTTTTCAACCCATTCCTGATTATCCAGCATTTTCACATACTCGGCCATCCTTCGGTCCACATTAAGCTGCGTTTTCGGGACTTTTCTCTATTTAAAGAAGAAGGGATTCTAGATGCTGCATTTTAGCAAAAAATAAAATAACGGGACAAGTGCCTATTTGAATAACAAACATCTCCACACAACCTAGAAAACTACCAAAGGGTGAATACATTAGAACTTTCTTAAGGGAGGTAGAAAAGAAAACCTCTCGGAACAAACAGAATCCTACTAATCAGTGATTTACTCTGAATCTTACCAAAGATGAATTTAGTCAATTGTTTGATTGGTCCCATATCGGAAAAGAAAAAAAAAACAATTACTCTTAAACCTCTTAAATTACTCTTATAAAAATACAAACATGTTTTTGCAACACACGCTTATGACTTAGGATATTGGCAGATAGTAGAACCCAAAATAAGTACTGGAGATGCTTCTCTCATAAATCAACCTCCATATTGCATACCCTATGCTCAGCGAGAGCAAATGAATGAGATCATTGATGAATTATTAGAAAATGGAATAATTGAGCATTCTAAATTGCCATGGTCGGCACCTTCAATATTGATCAAAAAGAAAGATGCGGGATCGTGGTGTCTAGTTATTGATTACCAGAAATTAAATCAGATCACCGAAACAGACATGTATCCCTAACCTTTAGTTCAAAAAGCACTCAGTTTAATGGAACAGAGCAAGAATTTCTTCACAATAGACACTTTATTGAGATCTGGCAACTAGCTTTGAGAGATAAGGAGAAGTCAGCATTTTCTAGCCCTTCAACAGCCACTATCAGTGGAATCAGATGTTAATTAATGTATCTTTGTGGAAGTCCAGCATCTTGTCAAAGGGCCGAGGATTTTATCCTTCGTTGCTTAAAAGGAAAAACTTGTCTCGTCTATAAAAACGACATTCTAAACTTTAGTTTTGACTATCAAAGTCATCTGTATGACTAGAGCAAATCTTTCAACGACCTGAAACAGCTGGCTTAAAATTGAAACTGAAGAAATGTCATTTCCTGCAACGTCAAATTAAATTTTTGGGCCATGATGTTTCTGACAAAGGAATCAGACAAGATACAGACAATATCAAATGTGTATTAAACTACCGTACATAGACAAATGAACACGATATTAAATCATTATTAGGACTAATGAAATACTACAGGCGACACATTAAATCTTATGCACATAACGCAAAACCTTTAACAGACTTGTTGAGAAATGATACTAAATTCCAATAGGAGGAAGAACAAGAATGTTGCTTCGAGACACTAAAGGAAATAGTTACCTCCACTCCATTCCTAAAGTCCGCAGACTTTTTCTAAACCTTTTATATTAGCTACAGATGCATCGAATGAGCCTATAGGCATGGTCTTGTCACAAAAGAATGATCAAAGAGAAATGCTCATCGCACATGCAAGCAGAATGCTTAGAAACCCTGAAAAATTCTATAGCACCACTGAGACGGAATGTCTGGCTGTAGTCTGGGCCATCAAATACTTTAAGCCATACTTATATGGGAGAAAATTTAACATTATTACTGACCATTGTCTTTTACGATGGCGGATAAGCAACAAAGACTCTAGCACAAACTCTCGATTTGCACGATGGTTTATATTTCTACAAGAATTTGATTTCAAAGTAAACCACAAGGCAGGAAGTTGTCCAAAAATGCAGACGTGCTAAGTCACATCCCTATTCAAGAGATCACGGAAACCGAGGAGATTGAACTTATTTATTCTAATGCCCAAATTAGAGAATTTTAGACACGAGATTCAACATAAAATTTTATTACCTAGAAACTGGAAGATGATACCCTTCGAGACCGAGAACATGAAAGAACCTTCTTTTTAGACAAAGAAAGAGCCCTATATCACTTACAACCTACTAACCAAGGAAGACCGCTAGAACAATTAGTCATACTCTCTGTCTTGATACCATATATATATATATATAAATGGACAAGTATGTCTATATATTTCACTTTTCCGCCAAAACTACACATCGCACGTGAATGGTGTTTGTATGTAGTGGTAGCCCCAAGTCTCCATTCGTGCATAAGGGTGGTTGCGTCTTGATAGCTATAAGGGTGCGGGAGATATGAGGCTGAAAGTGGTTGAAAGTGGCTTTCTATTTCGAATGTTTTGTTCGAATTTATTCGAATTAAATTCGAACATAAAATTCGAATATTGGTTCGACTATAGAACAATTGTAAACGTTCCAAAAACGTTGAAAATAGTTGTTTGACTTGACGTGAACAGGAGACGTTCAGAAATAGAATCAAGACCAGATCTCTAATTAGAAACGGGGACATAATTCTTGCATTCTGTGAAAACGGGTAAGATTGGCTATAATGTAATTATCTTAATCTTCACTATCGTTACTTTGTAAAAACCCAGCGAAGCGAGTTTTTTTAGCTACATTCTAGATTACTTAGAGAAACAGTTATATATATATATATATATATAACTATATTACATACAAATGTACGAACGAAGAAAAACATCGAAGCAGGTCCTTGCAACTAGTATTACATATTTGTGAAAATTCGAAAACGCCTTTTTTGTTTAAATAAATTTTAACCGAAACAATAATATCGAAAGTAACATTTTATGATTTTGAAAGAAAAAGCATTATTTTTACAAAAAAAAAGAAGCTGTTAAACCACACTTCCTCGCCAACGGAAGTTGAACATTCTTTCTCTTTTTCCCTTATCCGTCAAAAATTTTGTCAGCAAACTGAGAATCAACCCTTCTAAATTTCCTCACTCATCGTGTTCACGTGTTAAAAATTTTACACGCTAATTGAAGGAGAACTTTAAAATGTAACGATTCTTTCCCATTGTTCGGGGAGTGCGCCAGAACTTCTCAATGTAAGAGGACATATTCCATTTGATTCTCCAAAGGCGTAGGCGTATAATCAGCAGTAAGCCAGAACTTCTAGATGTAAGATGTATTCCATTGAGTCTCCCAAAACATAGTGCCAATAATCGGGAGTACGCCAAAACATCTCGATGTAACCAGATGTATTCCATTTACTCTCCTAAAGCGAACGCTTGAATTTTCGGAGAGACGACATCCTTTCTTCCAGCCAGAAGCCGTATTTTCTACGAGCCATTAACCTTCTCCATATGAAGAAATAAAAAGAGCAAGATGATAAAGTTGTCGACTATACAACGAAATATTTTGACAATCCTGACAAGAATGCCGAGAATCTGGTGAGGTAGTATAAACTACAAGCATTGTAATCTCTCTGTCTCTTTTATGTTAGGAATTTTCGTAAACTGTAATCCTGATTTATTTTAATTTCGTTTTATTAAATATTTTTGTTTTGTTATTTAAAATATTATTTCTTCAATGACTAAAATCTATGCCTATGTCTAAACCACGTACTTATGTCCCTACAGCTCGATATTCGTCGTTTTCGCGTGTTAATCCGCAAATTAAATAGATTAACTGGTGTCAGGAAAAACAAATTTCAGGGGATCTCACAAACGCCTGGACTTAAGCCTTAGGAAGTCATTCATTGACGTTAGACATCAGATCTCACGATCTGGGTAGAATAATTGGTAAGACAGGATTAACCGTGGACACCCTGTTTATCTCATATTTATCATGATACCCCTATTGAAAGTCATCTAAGAGTACAAAAGATACAACAAAAACTTCGATCACTATTTTATTGCCAAACAATGAACGAAGATATAAAAACCTATTGTCAAGGCTGTCAACGATGTGATTTACAAAAAAGAAAAGAAAAACGAAAAGAAGCTGACATGTGACTATTATTTTCCTTGACGCACTTATTTAAATGAACTCTTATGGATATCATAGATTCTTTACCCATCACAATGAATGGAAACAAGTACTGCACATATTAGTCATCATAGACCATTTATTCTATACGCCGTAGCTATATCATTACCTAACATTCATAGTAAAACCATAGCTAAAGCTTTTGTTGTCAACATTGTTTTAAGACACTCTACACCTATTCAACTGCTTACAGATCGTGCTCCAAACTTAATATCTAAAATGATCAAGGAGGCATGTAAACTACTCCACATTAAAAGACTCTTTACGACAGCATGTAACGAAATATTTCAAAGATTTAATAAAACTGTCATCGACATTATATTGCACTATGTTGCAAAGATCAACGAGACTGAAACAAATAAATCCCTTACGCACCATTTGCTTATAATACAATTGTTCACGTCTCTATGAACTCCAGTTCGTTTTCCTTACTATACGGATGAAATCCAATTTACTCTTTTGTCCATGTCACTCATTCAACTCGGACCGAATACGATATAAGTGATAATTTCGCATCAGAACTACACCTTCGAATGGCTATCAGACATCAGATAGCACAAGAACATGCAAAACAATGTGCTAAAGAACGCCAAAATCAACATCGTAAAATCCATACTTTACTCACATATCAAAAAGGTGATCGTGTTTGCCTTAATGAAGTAGTTGTACCACAAGGGTTAAAAATAAAACTAGCACAGAGTCGTTCAGGACCTTTCTGAATTGTAACCAAACCCAGTCCCGTCACATTTATGGAAAAATTCCAAACAAAAACAACTTCAAGATTATGCGAATTAGCCCTACGTGAATCACATTTGTCTGACAGACCCAGCGCGAACTTTAGTTAACATTTTTTTATATTAAACATTTTTGTAAATCTGAAAAATTAATATTTCTCTACCTTTCTATCTCAATCAACACGCTGTTAAAACTTTTAGCATATCAACGCTCATTTTTGAGAAAAAAAATACTTTGAGTCTGACAGAGGCATGAGATTCACGATGGAAGTAAAAAAACACCAATTAAATCATTTTCGTTGCCGATAGTGAGTTTCGCAATATCTTTATCGTGTTTAAGTTGTTGCGCAGTATCTATTAAACTCTGTAGTATCGTTATTTATTTATATTTTTTACTTTGTTTGGTTTTGTTATAATATTGTTTCCAAAAGTAATGTCTAATTAATTTTTAATTATTTTAATTATTATTTTATTTTCATAATATAATTTTTATTTGTCACTTTTATAATTATTTTCCATTATTAATTGTATATTAGGCGATGCAAGTTAAGTTTTTGGTTACTGTCGCTGATTGGTTACTAAACGTGAAAACGTTTAGTAACCAATCAGCGACTTCTGAAAACAGTCTACTTGTAAATTGTCTAGAAATATCTCACCCCCTCAGCAATGATCTCGGAAATCGAATGTAAACAATCGTGTGAAATTTAGGGTGTCCTTTTTATTTTTTCTTTATTTTGTTGAAATTGTGTAAATTCTTAAATTTAATAAAAAAATCTTATAAAAGAAAAATTTTCTTTAAACTTAAAAGAAAACCGCTGTAACACACTTACCAACCAAAGAAAGTTGAATTTTCTTTCTCCTACCCCTTATCTCAAAAATTTTATTTACCATACTAAAGTTCAATGGAAGTGTAATAGAAAATAAAAATAAAATTAATTATCTAGACATAACTTTATACCGGGAAAAACACTCTCGATATAAAACTTTACAATAAACGCAGCAATGTAAATAAAATTCTTAATTATAAATCGTATAGTCTTATAACAATAAAAAAAAATAATTTTATAACAGCACTTTCAAAGATATGAAACAGAACATCTAAAGCAGAAGAAAGAGAAGTTTAAAAAATAAGTTAATAAATGCCTTTATCTTGAACGACTATCCAAATAAATTACCAAAAAGATGGAAAACTGCATATATGAAAATCAGATTCCATGTTAAATATAAAAATGAGATTACTACATATACGTCATTCTTCTATATTAAGGGAACATTTAAAAAATATAGAAAAGTTTTCAGAAAGCATGGTTTTACACTAGCAGCCAAATTAAAAAATAAAACTAAAAGCAACATTCATACCAATAAGATTAAAAATAACGAAATACTAAACCAAACAGGTTTAGTATACAAGATAAAATGTACTTGTAAAAATACAGCAATATACATTGGCGAAACTGGTAGGCAACTCAGAACCAGAATAAAAGAACGTGAAGCAACAATTAGACTTATTATAACCAGTCACTATGGATAAATCACTGTAACAAATGTGGTTGCCAATCAACGAAGAAAGTGTAAAAATAATCCACAGGGAAAAAAAACAGTTATCTCCGAAAATTCAAAGAGCACTTCGCAATTGTTTATGAAAACAAAACCATAAACCTAAATAATGGCATGGAGATTGACAACGTGTGGGAGGAAATGGGAGGGGGCAAAGAGCAAGGAAAACGGAAAGAAAGAAAGACAGTTAAAAATTCCTAAAGCCCTGGTCACACTATGCGATTTCTAGCCGCGCAGGCAACTGCAACTGCAACAAGCGCGATTCGCGCGCATCTTCTCGTGGTCACACATTGTTTGTTGACGTTGCGACTCGGAAACACGTGACCCTATAATAAACCAATAAAATTACAGTAGCTTGTTTTTGATTATTTTCGTGAGTTTGCCGACATTTTACGTTCTACTTCAGAGTATTTACAGAACTTTAGCCACTTTTCTTATTAAAATAGCAAGCAGGTTCTTTTCTGGAATGAATAAAAGAAAAAAGGTGATTATTTTAATAGAGCTAGTGCGAATACACGAAAAGATAAAATCTTCCATAAAACGAAGAATTGAAATCCCACAGGTATTCGTGAGCCTAAATAAGCACGATCAATCTCGATTCTGTAAAAGTATTAATCCTCTGACTATCCGTCATGATGATGAACTATTTTCAATGTTGTCACTGTATGACGTTGCATAAAGGCGTTTGTTGATTGAATGCGCGTTTGCAATCGTCGCGAGTAGAACAAACTTTTTGTTTCTAGTTGCGATTGCAGTCGCGCCGGTTTTCGAGGGGGATTACTAGTTAACGGCAACAGCCGTCGCAGTTGCAGTCGCCTGCGCGGCTGGAAATCGCATAGTGTGACCAGGGCTTAAGGGGATACAACATGAACACTGTGTAGCTGTATGTCTAAACATAAAACAGGGTAGTCCACAATTATGTAAATATATCCAAATAACTAAAAATGTAATAATTGTTGTAAATAGTAAATTATAAAATTGTAACTTTACCGTAATAATCAATGTAGTAATCGGATTTCTACCAATTTATGAAAATGTAACACCTGATGAGGGGTTCAATATACACAAAATATTGCACCCGAAAAGCATAGTGAATAAAGAATAACGGAGATAACACTCAGAAGTTTTTGTCTCTGATAATATGTGATCCAGACAAAAAAACGTCGGTTAACTTCTTCGGATCTAACCTTATGATGTTTCATCAATTTTTCGAAGATATAATTTTTAAAAAATTGACATTTAAAAAAATTTTTTTAAATTTTTCGTACGGGATAATAAATTGCCAATTATATGAAATCTCATTCGACTATGTGAACCGCAGGGGAGAGTCAACTCTCACCTGTGGTTCACATATTGGTTTTGCAGGAATGGGGTTCGACTTCTTCGAGAAATCGATAAGGTGAAAAAATGGCATATTCGAGTAGGACTTTCATTTTTGTAGAATCGGAGTAGAATAGCAAATAGAAAATAGAAAAAAAATGGCGGAGGATCCTCAACATCAACTTGCGGCTGGGCCAAGTAACCCAAAACCGAATCCTCTCACTCTAGGTGGTCTCGGCGGGATTATACCTTTATTACCCGTATTTTCTGGAGAGGCAGGAGGCACCAGAGTAACAGATTTTTTTCGATTCTTTGGCGGACGTAACCAAAGTAGCCGCCTGGTGTAAGGTAGCTACTTTGATGCTCGCGGTAGCTAAATTAAAACTGACAGGAATAGCACGAGAATTTGTCCGGAAGGATCACCGGATTAGAGCAGTAGATTAATTCGACGAGTTGAAACTTTTAATGATAGAGCGCATTGAACGCGAACCTTTTCCTGTTCGATTAAATAAATTTTATACTTGCGTTCAATTGCGGGGAAAAAATTTATTATGCCCTGCGATATCGTTCGAGGTGAGATTACGACCCCGTGCGAGGGAATTATTGGACGAAATAATATAGAAGCAGCGCAACTAACCGTTGACTTTACTAATGCTCAAGTGATATTATCCGATAATAAGGCGATTCATTTTTGTACTCCTCAACGACCGCGCCGAAGGAAAAAGCGGCAAAACAAAAGGAAAGGACGGAGTAATATACCCGATGTAGAAAAATGGGAGAAAATTCGGGAATATTCGGACCTCTGTTCTGACTGAAGTGAAACAGAAACCCGGAAGAGGAGACCGAAACGGAGATTACGAGAGAGAATAAAAAACGACTTAGAACCCAGCAAGATAACACGGACTTTACCCTCGAATCACCTATCGAGACTTCGGAAGAAGAATCACAACCGATTACCGATTTTAAGGATGAGTCTATTTTGTCTTCCATCCTTTCTCCATTACCGGAAGAACAAATGGAAAGCGAAATTGAAAGGGATAAATTTAACCTAGAAAGCGAACAATCGGAACCGGAAGGGGAACTAAAAATCACACCTCCAAATGCTCTTCGCAGTCAAGAGCCAGTTCCGGAACAACCCTGGGTTATGCCTCGACCTACCCGTAGCAGCATTCCATGATTGATTTCACCCGTCATTAATCGATCAGCCTCTCTTTAATACATTTGTGAATGAATCGAGTCGTAGATTGTTCAATCAAATATTTTTTTTTCAATAGAAGGTCATTTATCTTTTGTCGTCAGCTTCCGCAGATATCAGGATTAGAAAAACTTTGAACCTTGAAGGAACTTGATAGAAAGACTTAAATCAAGTCGAAATCTACATCGATAGATGTCTATAAGGTCAGTTCAACTCGATCAACCAACAAGGCTGAAAATTTTGAGTCCACGTTTTGTATTTTACGTCATTTGTATTCACGGTCTGTCGATCAACATTTTCTGATGCTTTCCATTTTCATTCTCCTTTATAAAAGTTTTCGAAGGCATCCTTTTATTCATATATCCATAGATTTAGACTAATTAGATTCAAATAGTTGATTTAGAGTTAGCTTTAGAAATGTTATTTGAGAGAAAGAATTTTTCTATTTCCTTTATTCGGTAGAATAGAAATAAACCGCTGAGAGAGAGTCATTCAACAATTATGTATATTCATATACTTCTAGTGCGAACTTACTGACAAGATTTTCCTAAATCAGTTATTAATAACTTTTGACTATTATTTTTGACCAAGAACAGTGCAACTTTATCATCTCAACCCCAGAGGAAAAACAACGGAACTTCAACGGACACTCTTAACCCAGTGAACTTTGAACTATACTCTCGTTCCGAGATCTACAAACACGTCATCCGGTCAACGGACGATCTACTTCTAGGAAACCGAAGACATCTGACTTCTAACCTCGAGCGATAAACATTGTCGCGAGTTGACACGCGCCGAGATTTATTTTGTATCCAAAAACGGTGTTCTCTTTCAATATTATTATGTATCGACGCGACCGCGTCACTTGTTAACCTTATTGTTTATCGAGAGAGAAAATTTTTTATCTAAACCAATGTAAACCTACCTCAATCTACCGACAATCCAATTTAATAGGTTAAAATCACACTATGTAAGTGCGATTTTAAAGAAAACGTCGAGTGAATGTGAGATCCGGAATTTTAGTATCGAAAATCACGCTCTTTTATTAACTAAAATTTTAATTAATTTACTTTCGTTTATGTAACGAACTAGAAAAAAAAAAAACGATTTTAGCCGGGAATGTGTAAAACTTCCTGTTTTAAAAGTATCAACATCCATTGTTCTCTGCAGAACTTGCAGCTCATCTTGAAGTAAAGTTTATAGTTAATGTCCAACTTTCGTCATTTGTTTTATGTCCCTGGAACACCTATAACCTTTAGCTCATGAACATCCGATCACGTGGTGGAAATTCCCCACAAAAAGCTATAAAAGACAGTTCTTACCCTCTCTCAGAAGAGTCTCTTAACAAACGCCGGACCGACGACATCGCGCCGATTCTCCGAACTCACCAAATTCCGATCTATGATCGACGATAACACCTCATCGCCAAAGTCGCGAACTTTTTAAATTTGTGCTCGTTTGGATTAAACCCACTTTCCTTTGGACTTTTAAGTCCCTCCACGGATTAAACAGACCAAGGATCTCTAGAAAGAGGTATGAAAAGCGGGAAACTTTTTCTCGAGAAATTAGGCGGTTATAAACGCAATTAGTGTAGTCTTTCGTTTAATTTGCATATATTAATAAATTCTTGTTATATTTGTTATAAATGGTAGACTCCTTCACTCGTATACGCCCTTCACCTTATCGTCGTCCCCAAATTTCTCTCCCTCCACTCGCTGACATTTGAGTCCCCAACTAAAGAGACTGTTATCGCAAAATACACTATCCTGGCAGTGAGCAGGTTTAACGATTTGTTGTCCATACAGGGAAATCGGGAACTGTCGACTCTCCCCTGCGGTTCACAACTAGATCCATATACTTGTAAGACATAAAGAATAGTATAAATATGCAATCATTTCAGCACATTAACGTTTCTGCAAATTTTACAATCAACCTGAGCAACTATAGATACATGGAATTATCTTTAGACTAAATAAAGCATAACTAATTTTGAGACTAACAGCAGTATCCACTATATAGTCTGCAATATTCGAAAACAATACAAGTTAGGAATTTAGCGAAAATAGAAAAATATACAGAAAGCCTGCATTTTCCAATAATTTTGACTTTTGATTTGCCATAATCTAAGAGAATACATTTAAATTAATACTAAAAACAATAAAACATTGAATAGGAACGATGCTGAAAAGTACGTTATACAGAAAGTTCTTATTGAATTATGCATCAAGTATAATATTTTTATTGTTCTGTAAATTAATTATTGCCACATAAAAACATTAATACAGTAAAAATATTATATTAAACGATTAAATGAGAAAAGCGCATCAAAGCATGATTATCATCAAATCGATTTGTCGTTCACTCAGAAGACAATTCTTACAAACTGTTTCTATTGAATTTCATTTTAAAATGATCAGTGTTGCTTTAAAAGAGGTCCGACTGAAACCATGCCTCATTGCACTTTCCTCTTGTCAGAATTACCTATATTTCTTATTCTAAAGTTGTTAATACCGATTCAGCCATTATAAAACGTACACAAAATATACAGGTTTACGAGTGTACATTAAATGTATTATTGTTTATAAAATTATTTTCAACTTACGTTCTGGAATTTGCTGATGTCGTTTGCTAGGAGATTTACCATTTGTCCCATATTTGATTTTTCCAGAGAAGAAGAACTTAACCTAATTGCCTGCATATGAAGGTTTCATATAAAATAAATATTTTCCGAAAAGTATATAAGATATTATGTAGTTATTAGTATTCACAATTTGTTTGTTATTTTTTACTATTGTATTTTATTTTAGTATTAGCAGCGTTTGTGTTAATTTTATTATTTACAAACATTAATTGGCTATTAATTGCGTATATGTTATCGGTTATTAATATTTTGAATTTTGAACTCGTTCTATTTTCGTAGTGTTCCATTTAACCTGATGATGATCTATTGATTGGATTGAAAACGTTTGTTTTAATAATAAATCTCTCACAGAGTGATTAGGTATTGATTAAGTTATTATTTTCTGCTGAGTACGCTTCTGTTGTTTATATTAAATATAATATTCATTTGTATATGACGTTATTACCTTCTTAAACAACTTCCACAAATTTTTCCCAAATGTGACACTCATTATCATACATTTATTTGTTGCATGAGTTTTACCTGGTACAAGATTAATGTCGTAAATTAAGTCCAAAGANAGGCTGAAAGTGGTTGAAAGTGGCTTTCTATTTCGAATGTTTTGTTCGAATTTATTCGAATTAAATTCGAACATAAAATTCGAATATTGGTTCGACTATAGAACAATTGTAAACGTTCCAAAAACGTTGAAAATAGTTGTTTGACTTGACGTGAACAGGAGACGTTCAGAAATAGAATCAAGACCAGATCTCTAATTAGAAACGGGGACATAATTCTTGCATTCTGTGAAAACGGGTAAGATTGGCTATAATGTAATTATCTTAATCTTCACTATCGTTACTTTGTAAAAACCCAGCGAAGCGAGTTTTTTTAGCTACATTCTAGATTACTTAGAGAAACAGTTATATATATATATATATATATAACTTTATTACATACAAATGTACGAACGAAGAAAAACATCGAAGCAGGTCCTTGCAACTAGTATTACATATTTGTGAAAATTCGAAAACGCCTTTTTTGTTTAAATAAATTTTAACCGAAACAATAATATCGAAAGTAACATTTTATGATTTTGAAAGAAAAAGCATTATTTTTACAAAAAAAAAGAAGCTGTTAAACCACACTTCCTCGCCAACGGAAGTTGAACATTCTTTCTCTTTTTCCCTTATCCGTCAAAAATTTTGTCAGCAAACTGAGAATCAACCCTTCTAAATTTCCTCACTCATCGTGTTCACGTGTTAAAAATTTTACACGCTAATTGAAGGAGAACTTTAAAATGTAACGATTCTTTCCCATTGTTCGGGGAGTGCGCCAGAACTTCTCAATGTAAGAGGACATATTCCATTTGATTCTCCAAAGGCGTAGGCGTATAATCAGCAGTAAGCCAGAACTTCTAGATGTAAGATGTATTCCATTGAGTCTCCCAAAACATAGTGCCAATAATCGGGAGTACGCCAAAACATCTCGATGTAACCAGATGTATTCCATTTACTCTCCTAAAGCGAACGCTTGAATTTTCGGAGAGACGACATCCTTTCTTCCAGCCAGAAGCCGTATTTTCTACGAGCCATTAACCTTCTCCATATGAAGAAATAAAAAGAGCAAGATGATAAAGTTGTCGACTATACAACGAAATATTTTGACAATCCTGACAAGAATGCCGAGAATCTGGTGAGGTAGTATAAACTACAAGCATTGTAATCTCTCTGTCTCTTTTATGTTAGGAATTTTCGTAAACTTTAATCCTGATTTATTTTAATTTCGTTTTATTAAATATTTTTGTTTTGTTATTTAAAATATTATTTCTTCAATGACTAAAATCTATGCCTATGTCTAAACCACGTACTTATGTCCCTACAGCTCGATATTCGTCGTTTTCGCGTGTTAATCCGCAAATTAAATAGATTAACTGGTGTCAGGAAAAACAAATTTCAGGGGATCTCACAAACGCCTGGACTTAAGCCTTAGGAAGTCATTCATTGACGTTAGACATCAGATCTCACGATCTGGGTAGAATAATTGGTAAGACAGGATTAACCGTGGACACCCTGTTTATCTCATATTTATCATGATACCCCTATTGAAAGTCATCTAAGAGTACAAAAGATACAACAAAAACTTCGATCACTATTTTATTGCCAAACAATGAACGAAGATATAAAAACCTATTGTCAAGGCTGTCAACGATNTATACCTTCCTTTACGACGTAATTAAATAGATACAATCGAAATCGAGCTGAGAACTGCTATTGGAAAAAAAATCGTCTTTTTTGGAGGAAAGACATTATTAGTATTATCCTTTAAACAGATATAAATATTGGTATATTTTATTGATTAACGTTAGTTCGTCTTTGTGAAGTAGAAAATGAAGCTCGATCCCAGAGATTGTATAGATTATTACTGCAATCAAGCAGGAGGAACGATACTGAAACACAAGTTTCCAATATTTACACGACAATTCGGAAGAGAGACTTATTTTGCTGGACCACAAATACAGAGAGGATACGGATTTTTCGGGAATTTATTTCGTAAATCTATTCCTATTCTTAGTAAAGTAGGAAAGTATCTAGGGGGTAAAGCTTTAAAATTTGCATCGAATGTCGGATCAGATGTAATTGGAGGGAAGTCGTTTAAAGAATCTACAAAAAATCGTTTTAAAGATGTGCGATCTAAAATTAAGAAAGACGTGCTTAAAAAAGTACAGACTGGATCAGGTATAAAAAGAAATCGACGAAAAAGATTAACTCAGTCGAAAAAAAAAATAAGCAAAAACTTAACGATATTTTTGGTAATTAAGAAACGATTAATGTCCATTCATGTGGCTGCACCAAATCCGAATTAGATTTGTTTACGAATGTTGGAATCCAACTGGCTATCGACAATACGTATGAAGTCACTGCGCATTTCATCGCTGCAATTAATAACAGTAGATCACCTATAAAGTTTCATATATCAGGATCGGCTGAGCATGATATGGATCTACATTTGATTTATTTATGTGTTCAAGCGAAAATCGTAAAGAAAGATGGATCAAACCTTGGCTCGATAGAGAAAGTTACTCCTGTTAATTATTTTTTAAATAGTTTGTTTTTTCAGTGTACTGTGTTTTTAAATGACAAACCGGTAATTACGCAAGTTAATTATCTGTATCGCGCTATATTAGATGCCTTGCTATTTAATTCAAAAGAAGTGCAAGAAATTTTTTAACGAGCGCGTTATTTTTTAAAGATACTGCCAGACAAATGGATTCAATAAATCCGTTAGATGAAAATACTATTAACTACGGATTAGTTAAAAGATTTATCAGCAGCAAAAAAAGTAGAATAATAGATTTAATGGAACGTCTTCATAGCGATTTATCAAATCAGCCTAAGCTTCTAACGAACAATGTAGACCTAAGCATTAAATTTGAAAGATCTAATGAAAATTTTGCACTAATGGCAAATAACGACAACTATAAAATTATTATTAAAAACGCCTCACTGAAAATTAATAAAGTAGATGTTAGTTCGTCAATACAGNAAGGAAAATACGGTTTTATAATTGTTGGCAAGGATGGAAAAATTAACGAAGTATGTAATGGATTATACGGTTTGTTCGAACGATGTGCAGAAAAGATATGAGAGAAATATGTTTAGAAAATAATAGGAAATGTGGGTAGCCTGAGGTAGGACGAAGTCGTACCTCGTTTTGATAGGCAACAGTTTGGTGAGAACTGTCCACTGGTTAGTGGATGGCTTGGGGAATGGGTTTTTTCTATCCCGTAATGTCGGGATTCTTTTGTTAGGTCGAGTGGAGGAGGTGAGAGGGGTCATCGGTAAAGCGTGCACGATACTCGAAATAAAAACGACTTTTTTAATAAACAAACAAACATTTATTTACACAACATAATCCTAACATACAAAGAATACCTACTTGCGCGTTATTTGAAGGGACTGCGCTGAGAGAGTGTACAATATTGGGTCATACCTCTGATTAACTTGGTCTATTTCTTGGATTGAAGGTTTCGATCAGGTCAAGGATCTTAATCGGGTAGGCTTCGGTCGGATCTCGGAATCGTACCAGGGTTCGTCGGCGAGGCGGTCAGCGTGACGTCCTGGATCGCTTTAGGCGAAGTCGACCCCCCTTCCATGCGGTACCTGGTCTTTATACCTTCGGGTCTCGTGGTCGGGATTCACCAATCGTAGATTTTTTGAAAGATGTCCGGGTGATTCAGTTTCGGGTTCTGTTGTGAAAGAAAGTTACTCCGGAGCACGGAAGAATAGATTTCCTCCCAGGGAAAATTTTAACACAAAGAAAAACGGAGAGTTTCGTTGTTAACAATAATTGATCGTTTAATATCGAACATTTAATTTTTATTAACTCGTTCTATTTCTCACAGAAAACATTAGTAGTGTTTAAAGAGATAAGTCCAGGAATGAAATATAAATTTTCAAAATTTTCTAAGGGTGACAAAATTGATTAATATGTATTTCAAAAATCCTAGTACTTGTGTAATTGCCAGTCCTTCCCAATCTGGAAAAACCACATTGGTGAGAAAAATGATTAAAAACTAAATTTATGAAAATCCTCCGAAGAAGATTTTATGGTGTTACTCCATATATTTACCGTTTTTTCAAAAAGAAAAGGATATTATATTTATGTACGGCTTACCCGAATCTGTTCAAAAATGGGATTTGATAATAATCGATGATCTGATGCACGAACTGTCTCCAAAAACAGCATTTTTGTTTACGACAGAATCTCATCACTGTAATGTAAGTGTGATTTTAATAATGCAAAATTTGTTTCCGAAAAATAAGATTATCAGAGATATAAGTTTAAATACACATTATTTGATTTTATTTAAAAATAATCGTGATGACAGTCAGGTGAATTGTTTAGGTCAGCAAGCTTTTGCGGAAATATTTAATTTTTTCATAGATGCATATAAAAAAGCGACAGAAAAGGAATTTGGTTATTTGTTATTAGATTTTCATCCTAAAACAGATAAGAAATTTTCTGTGAGAGATTCTTGTTTTCCAGACGAACGAAGTATTTTTTGGATTTACTTACCGATAAAATGAAAAACGTAAAGAAAAATTATCATATGCTAGCGCTTTTAGCGAAGACTACTCCTTCACAAAGGAAAGCCATATTAAACGAAGCCACTCCCAATCAAGTGAAAGTATTGTGTGAAATTTGTGATAATTTGCGAAGAGGAAATATACCCACTGATGTTCGTAAATTACGAAAATATAAAAGAAATTATCAGGAAATTAAGCGAAAAACGCGTTTTTTTAAATACCAAGAAAAAAATTTTGGTTAATCAATCTGGCAAATTCCTTCCTCTTCTACTGGCACCTTTACTGTCTATGGCAGGAAAGTTAATCGGTAAAGTAATAGGAAAAAAAATCTAATGGCAAAACAGATGGCCTTAGTTCCTCCCNTTAAAAATGAGGATATTTTATACGAAAAAAGTTTATTGCCGAAAAAATATTTTTATAACGAATTATCTTGAGAAAATATTACCAATGATGATTATGATCATGCAAAATTAGTTTGGAAAAAATTTTTCGTTGTAAAAATTTTAAAGATCATTTAAAATTATATCAATATGTTGACACTTTATTACTGGCCGATATATTCCAAAATTATAGAAAGTCAAGTTTAAAATATTATAATTTAGATCCGGTATATTTGATAACAGCTGTGGACTTAACATGGACTTGTGGATTAAAAATGAAAAAAAATTCAACTCGAATTATTTAAAGATAATAATATGTACTTATTCATTGAACGCAGTATTCATGGTGGAATTAGCCTGACTTCAAAAAGTTTTGCGAGGGCCAACAATCTTTTAATTCCCAGAACCTATGATAAAAATCAACGTCATAACTATATTATTTCGATAGATGCTAATAATCTCTAGGGGTATGTGATGAGTTCTTGTTTACCTGTAAATAATTTCAGATTGTTATCCGAAGATGAAATAAATGCTTTAGACATTTGTAATATTCCTGATAGGAATAATATAGGCTATATTTTAGAGATTGATTTAAATTATCCACAAAATGTTCATGATCACCACAACGACTTGCCATTAGCTCCTGATCACACCAATATTCCATTTGATTTATTATCAAATTATCAAAAATTGGTATTAACTAAATTAAATTTAAAATATGATAGGAATAATATAGGCTATATTTTAGAGGTTGATTTAAATTATCCACCAAATGTTCATGATCACCACAACGACTTGCCATTAGCTCCTGATCACACCAATATTCCATTTGATTTATTATNGAAGCGTAATCCTTTTAATTTTAAAAATTATGATTTAAATTATATATGTTTATCAAAAGACAATTAAATGATTCTTTCTAAACCCTATACTCCAGATTAAGCCAATAACATTTATGCAAAAAATTTTATCTCATTATTCGAAGATACCGGATGTATTAATCATCACAAATCTATAAATATATCGTACAACAAGTATCGAGACGGTTATACTCTATATTGTTTCGATCTTACCCCTGATAAATCAGGCTCCGAGACTTACCTTAGCGTTAACGAGCTTAGAAACATTTCTGTGGAATTAAAGTTTTCGAACGCGATACCGGAAACCATAAACGTTATTTGTTTGCTAGAATATAATAATACCTTAGAAATCGATCAGTCACGAACCGTATTCGTCGATTATTAATGAATACCGTTACGTTGTGGAGATTAGCAGCGAGCGATCCAAAAATAAAAAGAAATTTTGGAGGAGGTTTTGCATCTGACGATCTACCGTTTCAAGTTGGTAATAAACAATCTTTTATAATTAATTTAGATGAAAAAAATAAGCCCGGAAGTCATTGGGTATCAGTATTTTTTACGAAAGATAAAAATTCTTGCATTTATTACAATAGTTATGGATCAAAACCGAAAAAAGCAAGTATCATCAGATTTATAAAACGAAGTTTAAAGAAATATTGTTGGAATAATATTATTTATCAAAGTTTGTTTTCCTTAAACTGTGGTTATTTCTGCTTATATTTTTTATATAAAATTAATAGAAATCTATGTTTATCAGAACTGCATGTANTCAAGTTATTAAGTCAATTGATTTCGAGATATCAGAGAACCGTTCACGCTCCTAAAGAACCTGTCAGAGTATCGGTTGTATCTACCCAAAACGAAGAAACAGAATCTCAACTGAAAGAAGAAACTGATGACGACGGATTTATGAAACAAATAATTTTATCAGTATCTCAATTATATCAAAAATATATACCTCATTTAATCGCTAAGTTGGATCAAAGTCATTACGGATGGAATTCTAAAGGTGAATTAACAATCGATGGAAAACCTGTTATCGGGAGTCATATAGTAGACTTAGTTTCGTATGTAATGAGAAATAGGAAAACTGCATTACCTCCCATTGGTTTCAAAGACTTTTTTGATGGCTTAAAGAAAATAAATATTCCTAAAGAGTGGATCGGAAACAAAAGTTTGGCGACATCATCATCGGTCGAAACTCCCGAAGAAATTTTCTCTCATCAGTCGAAAAAATCTAAGAGGAAGAGGAAGAAAAATCTCGAATGGAAAAACTTTTGAAATCGATATACTATAATCCTAAATCTCCAGCGTCTTTTGGTGGTGTGAGTAAATTAGTTAAAGAATCAAATTTGCCGCGATCTGTTGTTAAAAAATGGCTGTCTTCTCAAGTAACTTATACGCTTCATAAACCTGTAAGAATTAAATATTCGCGACGAAAAACTATAAGTTTTTATCCTAACGACTTATGGCAGGCTGATTTAGTTGTATTAAAACAATTTTCTAGATTTAATAATGGAATAAAGTATTTACTAACTGTAATCGATGTATTTACTAAGTATTGTTATGTCGTACCGATAAAAGATAAAAAACCCCAATCGGTTTTTAAAGCTTTTCAAACGATTTTTAAAAAAAGAAACATTCCGAAAAATTTACAAACTGATAAAGGAAAAGAATTTTATAATAAATTAGTAAAAAATCTTTTTAAAAAATTTAAAATTAATCATTATTCGACTCATTCCGATACAAAAGCTGCTGTTGTTGAAAGATTAAATAAAACTTTGCGAAATAAAATATATAGATTATTTACTTATCGTAATTCTTATAAATATATCGATAAATTATCGGATATTGTGAAAAGTTATAATAATAGTTTTCATAGAAGTATCGGTATGTCGCCGTCAGAAGTTACACCTTTGCATCACAGCTCTATTTTCGAAAAGTTGTACGGTATAAAAGGACAGAACACGTTTAAATTTAATATTGGCGACCTCGTTCGAATTTCGAAAATACGTAAAACATTTAGTCGAGGATACCTACCGGGTTGGACGGAAGAAATATTTATTATTTACGATCGTTTTTCGTCTCATCCTCCGACGTATATATTGAAAGATTTAAATAACGAGATTTTGGAAGGAAGATTTTATACAGAAGAATTACAGAAGGTAACAAAATGATGCAGTCAGACTTTTTCGTCACTCTGATAAGCAACGCCAGCATGGAGTTATTTCCCGAAAATAAGCAGTCTCATTTCACCGTGAAAATGAGTCCACCTATTGATTTACGCGGGAAATGGGTAGTAGGTCTGAGCGAGGTTATTATTCCTAGATATTGGTTCAACATATCAAATCATAATAACGATTATACTATTACTAGACATAAAATTAGAAGAGAAAAAATAACTGATGTAACATGTGAGATTCCATTAACTACAGGCGATGAAAATGAAGGGACGCTTTTCCATTGGATAAACAAGAATATAGTTTCATTAACAGGATCTAAGTTGGCAGAATTTGTTTTAGACAAGGATTATAAAAATGTAAAACTAAATTTGGAAGAGGGATTCGAGTTGCGTATTTCGAGAGAAAAGGCTCATAAACTACTTTATTTTTTAAATTTACCAACCAAAGATATAGTATTTAAACAACGGAGTTCGAGTTTAATATTGCGAGATGAGAGTGAGGAATATCTATCAAATCCTAGATTTTATAAAGATCAATTTATAACTTTAATAGAAAGAGATAAAAAAGTTGTCGAGGAAATCGATGTAGAGGAAAAAATTTTTATTCCAATCGGGTTATATTCCTCTGTTGAAAAATTTCTTGGAATTTTTAAATATATTAAATTAGCATTACTACCTAATAACAAAATCGTTTTAAAAGTTCATAAAAATATAACAATTGAATTCGGAAACGAATTAAAAGATTTGTTAGGATTTAAAAAAAGCAAATTTTCCGAAGGCGAATATGTGAGCGACTATCCCATCGAATTATCTGCCGGAATTTCAGAAATTTTTATTTATTCGAATATCGTTGCTTCTCATCGTGTTGGGGATATAACCGCTCCACTTTTAAGGGTTATACCTGTAATGGGGGAAAAGTCAGATCAAATAGTTAGGGTCTACCAATCACCTCTATACCTTCCTTTACGACGTAATTATATAGATACAATTGAAATCGAGCTGAGAACTGCTAGTGGAAAAGAAATCGTCTTTTTTGGAGGAAAGACATTATTAGTTTTATCTTTTAAACAGATATAAATATCGTATATTTTATATATTAACGTTAGTTCGTCTTTGTGAAGTAGAAAATGAAGCTCGATCCCCGAGATTGTATAGATTATTACTGCAATCAAGCAGGAGGAACGGTACTGACACACGAGTTTCCATTATTTACACGACAATTTGGAAGAGGGACTTATTTTGCTGGACCGCAAATACAGAGAGGATACGGATTTTTCGGGGATTTATTTCGTAAATCTATTCCTATTCTTAGTAGAGTAGGAAAGTATCTAGGGGGTAAAGCTTTAAAATTTGCATCGAATGTCGGATCGGATGTAATTGGAGGGAAGTCGTTTAAAGAATCTACAAAAAATCGTTTTAAAGATGTGCGATCTGAAATTAAGGAAGACGTGCTTAAAAAAGTGCAGACAGGATCGGGTATAAAAAGAAAACGACGAAAAAGATTAACTCAGTCGGAAAAGAAGAAGAAGCGAAAACTTAACGATATTTTCGGTAATTAAGAAACGATGAATGTCCATTCGTGTGGCTGCACCAAATCCGAATTAGATTTGTTTAAGAATGTGGGAATCCAACTGGCTATCGACAATACGTATGAAGTCACTGCGCATCCCGTCGCTGCAATTAATGACAGTAGATCACCTATAGAATTTCTTATATCAGGATCGGGTGAGCATTATATGGATCTACATTCGATTTATCTATGTGTTCAAGCGAAAATCGTAAAGAAAGATGGATCAAACCTTGGGTCGGAAGAGAAAGTTACTCCTGTTAATTATTTTTTAAATAGTTTGTTTTCTCAGTGTACTGTGTATTTAAATGACAAATTAGTAATTACGCAGGTTAATTACCCGTATCGAGCTATATTAGATGCCTTGCTATTTAATTCGAAAGAAGTGCAAGAAACTTTTTTAACGAGCGCGTTATTTTTTAAAGATACTGCTGGACAAATGGATTCGATAAATCCGTTAGATGAAAATAATACTAACTACGGATTAGTTAAAAGATTTAACATCAGCAAAGGAAGTAGAATAATAGATTTAATGGGACGTCTTCATATCGATTTAGCGAACCAGCCTAAGCTTCTAACGAACAATGTAGACCTAAGAATTAAATTGGAAAGATCTAAAGAAAATTTTGCGCTAATGGCAGATAACGACAACTATAAAATTATTATTAAAAACGCATCGCTGAAAATTAATAAAGTAGACGTTAGTTCGTCAATACAGATAGGAATTGAAAAAGCATTACAAACCGCTCTAATTAAGTTACCATTCAGAAGGACAGATGTTAAAGTCTTTACGTTAACTAGCGGGATTCAGTCTACAAGTATATCAAACGTTGTTATCGGTCAACTACCTTATAGAATAACTCTCGGATTAGTTTCTAATTCTGCATTTAATGGAAATGTGAAGCGTAATCCTTTTAATTTTAAAAATTATGATTTAAATTATATATGTTTATCAAAAGACAATCAAATGATTCCTTCTAAACCCTATACTCCGGATTATACCAATAAAATTTATGCAAGAAATTTTATCTCGTTATTTGAAGATACCGGATGTATTCATCATCATAAATCTATAAATATATCGTACGACGAGTACCGAGACGGTTATACTTTATATTGTTTTGATCTTACCCCTGATAAATCAGGCTCCGAGAATCACGTTAGTGTTAACGAGCTGGGAAACATTTCTGTGGAATTAAAGTTTTCGAAGGCGATACCGGAAACCATAAACGTTATTTGTTTGCTAGAATATAATAATACCTTAGAAATCGATCATTCACGAACTGTATTCGTCGATTATTAATGAATACCGTTACGTTGTGGAGATTAGCAGCGAGCGATCCGAAAATAAAAAGAAATTTTGGAGGTGTTTTTGCATCTGACAATCTACCGTTTCGAGTTGGTAATAAACAATCTTTTATAATTAATTTAGATGAAAAAAATAAGCCCGGAAGTCATTGGGTATCGGTATTTTTTACGAAAGATAAAAATTCTTGCATTTATTACGATAGTTATGGATTAAAACCGAGGAAAGCGAGTATCATCAGATTTATAAAACGAAATTCAAAAAAATATTGTTGGAATAATATTATTCATCAAAGTTTGTTTTCCTTAAACTGTGGTTATTTCTGCTTATATTTTTTATATAAAATTAATAGAAATCTATGTTTATCAGAACTGCATGTAACAGATAAATTTTATAATGATGAATTTGTTAAAAATTTTGTAAAAAATAATTTTCATTTATCAAAACCGATTGTAATAACTAATAACCAGTGTTGTAATTCAATAAATAAATCTATTTAAAATATGAAAATTGTGTTTTTTATTCACAAAACTTACTATTAATTTTCACTAAATTTCCAGCGTTCAATCGTCGTCATTTTCTTTTATTACAACCCGCTGTTCGAACCTCGGGGAGTATTTATACTGATAGAGGATATAAACAAGTTATGCATTCACCCTAACCCACAAAATAAGTTACTGGATTTTCCCATTCAACTTGACAGGACATGTTACGAATTTTCTCCATTCGACTTGCCAGGACATGTTACAGATTTTCCAATTCGACTTGACAGGACATGTTACGGGATTAGGTTAATCTATCATGTTTTTTTCGAAAAAAAAACGACAATAATCATCTGATTTGGTGTGAATATCGAGCTGTTTTTATATATGAGTTAGGGTTAGATATAATACCGATTATATCCAACAGATTTATGTACTTTGCAATACTTTTATTTAATACATACCTGTTTTCGAGGAAGAATTCTTATCCTCAGATGTAATGGTAACAGAGAGCAACGTAAGTTTTTTTATTATCTAAAGTTTATATACGGTTTAAATTTTAAAAAATGATTTTGTTCTTAAAGAAAAATATGATTTTGTNCATCAGTCGAAAAAATCTAAGAGGAAGAGGAAGAAAAATCTCGAATGGAAAAACTTTTGAAATCGATATACTATAAACCTAAATCTCCAGCGTCTTTCGGTGGCATGAGTTAATTAGTTAAAGAATCAAATTTACCGCAATCTGTTGTTAAAAATGGCTGTTTTCTCAAGTAACTTATACGCTTCATAAACCCGTAAGAATTAAATATTCGCGACAAAAAACTATAAGTTTTTATCCTAACGATTTATGGCAAGCTGATTTAGTTGTATTATAACAATTTTCTAGATTTAATAATGGAATAAAGTATTTACTAACTGTAATCGATGTATTTACTAAGTATTGTTATGTTGTACCGATAAAAGATAAAAAACCCCAATCGGTTTTTAAAGCTTTTCAAATGATTTTTAAAAAAAGAAACATTCCGAAAAATTTACAAACTGATAAGGGGAAAGAATTTTATAATAAATTAGTAAAAAATCTTTTTAAAAAATTTAAAATTAATCATTATTCGACTCATTCAGATACAAAAGCTGCTGTTGTTGAAAGATTAAATAAAACTTTGCGAAATAAAATATATAGATTATTTACTTATCGTAATTCTTATAAATATATCGATAAATTATCGGATATTGTGAAAAGTTATAATAATAGTTTTCATAGAAGTATCGGTATGTCGCCGTCGGAAGTTACACCTTTGCATCACAGCTCTATTTTCGAAAAGTTGTACGGTATAAAAGGACAGAACACGTTTAAATTTAATATTGGCGACCTCGTTCGAATTTCGAAAATACGTAAAACATTTAGTCGAGGATACCTACCGGGTTGGACGGAAGAAATATTTATTATTTACGATCGTTTTTCGTCTCATCCTCCGACGTATATATTGAAAGATTTAAATAACGAGATTTTGGAAGGAAGATTTTATACAGAAGAATTACAGAAGGTAACAAAATGATGCAGTCGGACTTTTTCGTCACTCTGATAAGCAACGCCAGCATGGAGTTATTTCCCGAAAATAAGCAGTCTCATTTCACCGTGAAAATGAGTCCACCTATTGATTTACGCGGGAAATGGGTAGTAGGTCTGAGCGAGGTTATTATTCCTAGATATTGGTTCAACATATCAAATCATAATAACGATTATACTATTACTAGACATAAAATTAGAAGAGAAAAAATAACTGATGTAACATGTGAGATTCCATTAACTACAGGCGATGAAAATGAAGGGACGCTTTTCCATTGGATAAACAAGAATATAGTTTCGTTAACAGGATCTAAGTTGGCAGAATTTGTTTTAGACAAGGATTATAAAAACGTAAAACTAAATTTGGAAGAGGGATTCGAGTTGCGTATTTCGAGAGAAAAGGCTCATAAACTACTTTATTTTTTAAATTTACCGACCAAAGATATAGTATTTAAACAACGGAGTTCGAGTTTAATATTGCGAGATGCGAGTGAGGAATATCTATCAAATCCTAGATTTTATAAAGATCAATTTATAACTTTAATAGAAAGAGATAAAAAAGTTGTCGAGGAAATCGATGTAGAGGAAAAAATTTTTATTCCAATCGGGTTATATTCCTCTGTTGAAAAATTTCTTGGAATTTTTAAATATATTAAATTAGCATTACTACCTAATAACAAAATCGTTTTAAAAGTTCATAAAAATATAACAATTGAATTCGGAAACGAATTAAAAGATTTGTTAGGATTTAAAAAAAGCAAATTTTCCGAAGGCGAATATGTGAGCGACTATCCCATCGAATTATCTGCGGGAATTTCAGAAATTTTTATTTATTCGAATATCGTTGCTTCTCATCGTGTTGGGGATATAACCGCTCCACTTTTAAGGGTTATACCTGTAATGGGGGAAAAGTCAGATCAGATAGTTAGAGTCTACCAATCACCTCTATACCTTCCTTTACGACGTAATTATATAGATACAATCGAAATCGAGCTGAGAACTGCTAGCGGAAAAGAAATAGTCTTTTTTGGAGGAAAGACATTATTAGTTTTATCCTTTAAACAGATATAAATATTGGTATATTTTATTTATTAACGTTAGTTCGTCTTTGTGAAGTAGAAAATGAAGCTCGATCCGCGAGATTGTATAGATTATTACTGCAATCAGGCAGGAGGAACGGTACTGACACACGAGTTTCCATTATTTGCACGACAATTTGGAAGAGGGACTTATTTTGCTGGACCGCAAATACAGAGAGGATACGGATTTTTTGGGGATTTATTTCGTAAATCTATTCCTATTCTTAGTAGAGTAGGAAAGTATCTAGGGGGTAAAGCTTTAAAATTTGCATCGAATGTCGGATCAGATGTAATTGGAGGGAAGTCGTTTAAAGAATCTACAAAAAATCGTTTTAAAGATGTACGATCTGAAATTAAGGAAGACGTGCTTAAAAAAGTGCAGACGGGATCGGGTATAAAAAGAAAACGACCGAAAAGATTAACTCAGTCAGAAAAGAAGAAGAAGAAGAAGCAAAAACTTAACGATATTTTTGGTAATTAAGAAACAATGAACGTCCATTCCTGCGGCTGTACCAAGTCCGAATTAGATTTGTTTAAGAATGTTGGAATACAGATGGCTATCGACAATACGTATGAAGTAATCGCTCATCCTGTGGCCGCAATTAACGATAGTAGATCACCTATAGAGTTTCTTATATCAGGATCGGGTGAGCATTATATGGATCTACATTCGATTTATCTATGTGTTCAGGCGAAAATCGTAAAGAAAGACGGATCAAACCTCGGCTTGGAAGAGAAAGTTACTCCTGTTAACTATTTTTTAAATAGTTTGTTTTCTCAATGTACTGTTTTTTTAAATGACAAACCTATAATTACGCAGGTTAATTACCCGTATCGCGCTATATTAGATGCCTTGCTATTTAATTCGAAAGAAGTGCAGGAAACTTTTTTAACGAGCGCGTTATTTTTTAAAGATACTGCTGGACAAATGGATTCGATAAATCCGTTAGATGAAAATAATACAAACTACGGATTAGTTAAAAGATTTAACATCAGCAAAGGAAGTAGAATAATAGATTTAATGGGACGTCTTCATATCGATTTAGCGAACCAGCCTAAGCTTCTAACGAACAATGTAGACCTAAGAATTAAATTGGAAAGATCTAAAGAAAATTTTGCGCTAATGGCAGATAACGACAACTATAAAATTATTATTAAAAACGCATCGCTGAAAATTAATAAAGTAGACGTTAGTTCGTCAATACAGATAGGAATTGAAAAAGCATTACAAACCGCTCTAATTAAGTTACCATTCAGAAGGACAGATGTTAAAGTCTTTACGTTAACTAGCGGGATTCAGTCTACAAGTATATCAAACGTTGTTATCGGTCAACTACCTTATAGAATAACTCTCGGATTAGTTTCTAATTCTGCATTTAATGGAAATGTGAAGCGTAATCCTTTTAATTTTAAAAATTATGATTTAAATTATATATGTTTATCAAAAGACAATCAAATGATTCCTTCTAAACCCTATACTCCGGATTATACCAATAAAATTTATGCAAGAAATTTTATCTCGTTATTTGAAGATACCGGATGTATTCATCATCATAAATCTATAAATATATCGTACGACGAGTACCGAGACGGTTATACTTTATATTGTTTTGATCTTACCCCTGATAAATCAGGCTCCGAGAATCACGTTAGTGTTAACGAGCTGGGAAACATTTCTGTGGAATTAAAGTTTTCGAAGGCGATACCGGAAACCATAAACGTTATTTGTTTGCTAGAATATAATAATACCTTAGAAATCGATCATTCACGAACTGTATTCGTCGATTATTAATGAATACCGTTACGTTGTGGAGATTAGCAGCGAGCGATCCGAAAATAAAAAGAAATTTTGGAGGTGTTTTTGCATCTGACAATCTACCGTTTCGAGTTGGTAATAAACAATCTTTTATAATTAATTTAGATGAAAAAAATAAGCCCGGAAGTCATTGGGTATCGGTATTTTTTACGAAAGATAAAAATTCTTGCATTTATTACGATAGTTATGGATTAAAACCGAGGAAAGCGAGTATCATCAGATTTATAAAACGAAATTCAAAAAAATATTGTTGGAATAATATTATTCATCAAAGTTTGTTTTCCTTAAACTGTGGTTATTTCTGCTTATATTTTTTATATAAAATTAATAGAAATCTATGTTTATCAGAACTGCATGTAACAGATAAATTTTATAACGATGAATTTGTTAAAAATTTTGTTAAAAATAATTTTCATTTATCAAAACCGATTGTAATAACCAATAACCAGTGTTGTAATTCAATAAAATAAAATCTATTTAAAATATGAAAATTGTGTTTTTTATTCACAAAACTTACTATTCATTTTTCTGCTATCCGAACCTCTGGCAGTATTTATACTGATACAGGATTTTCCTTAATAAACAAGTTATGCATTCACCCTGACCCACAAAAATAGGTAACCGGATTTTTCCAATTCGACTTGACAGGACATGTTACAGATTTCCCCCATTCGACTTGACAGGACATGTTACAGATTTTCCTATTCGACTTGACAGGACATGTTACGGGATTAGGTTAATCTATCATGTTTTTTTTTTTTTTTTTTTTTTTTTTTTTTAAAAAAAAAAAACGACAATAATCATCTGATTTGGTGTGAATATCGAGGTGTTTTTTATATATGAGTTAGGGTTAGATATAATACTGATTATATCCAACAGAATTATGTACTTTTTCAATACTTAAAATATAAAGAAGTTTTATTTAATACATACCTGTTTTCAAGGAAGAATTCTTATCCTCAGATGTAATGGTAACAGAGAGCAACATAAGTTTTTTATTATCTAGAGATTATATACGTTTTAAGTTTTTAAAAAAAAATGATTTTGTTCTTAAAGAAAAATATGATTTTGTGTTAGTGATTGATATTGGCAAGCAAACTATGGAAAATATTTTTTTTTACTGATCTCTGTAGATAATATACGACTTGTTGCTAGTTTTTTTTAGAAAATATTATTGGTTCTTATAAGATTTAACTTTTTTTTATCTGCTTACTTTTCTCAGTTGTTAGATCCAAAATCAAATCTTGTCTTTTTTGTTTTCACCACCTCTTTTCTTATCAAAATCAAATTCTACAATTAGTTTAATTTTATTTAAGTTTTCATTATATCATTAATGATGTTACTAATATCATGAGTATAGAGAAACAAAACGTCATAATATAATTTCTTAACAGAATTATTAGGCGGAAAAAAACAGCTGTCCTCTAGTGCCGTAGTTTGAAGACAAAAAAAACAGCTAGGAAAAACAGCTGTATTCCAGTTGAAAGACGATAAACATCTGTGAAAAACAGGTGTGCCCTTGTACCCAGTTAGAAGACGAAAAACACAGTTGTCTCTAGTTCAAAGACACAGCTGGGAAAAACACAGCTGTCCCAGTGCAGTTGTTTGAAGACAAAANCATCAACGTAAAAGATTTTAACAAGTATAAACAAGCAGTCAACGCCATGGGGCAGCATTTGGAGGAATATACCAAATTTAATTTAGATTATAATTTTTTTTACAAACTAATTGTAGAATTTTGTTTTGATTTTGAAAAAAAAATAAGAAAAGAGGTCCTAAGCCTAAAACAGCCGACAGTGGTGAAAACAAAAAAACAAGATTCGATTTGGATGTAACAGCTGAGAAAAGTAAGGAAATAAAAATTCCAGACTTTAAAATTAAGATTAGCGAATCTGAGAGAATCGAGATACAGGAGTTTCATTCAAATTTTTATGTATCTTTAACAAAATCCAAAGGATCCTATCCTCAAAATCGCTATAACATCAATGTAAAAGATTTTAACAAGTATAAACAAGCAATCAACGCCATGGTGCAGCATTCAGAGGAATATACCAAATTTTAATAGTATAGTATAATTGTTTTATACAAAATATTGATTGTGTAATGTTTTTTATGGTATAACAGTTTTTAATATTTGTGTAATGTTTTTATGATATAACAGTTTTTTAATTTTATTGATTGTTTGATGATATAATGGTTTTATACAAATTATTGATTGTGTAATGATATAATGGTATAACAGTTTTTTAATATTTGCATAATGTTTTTTATAATATAATAGTTTTATACAAAATTATTGATTGTGTGATGATATAATGGTTTTATACAAATTATTGATTGTGTAATGATGTAATGGTATAACAGTTTTTTAATATTTGCATAATGTTTTTTATAATATAATAGTTTTATACAAAATTATTGATTGTGTGATGATATAATGGTTTTATACAAATTATTGATTGTGTAATGATTTAATGGTATAACAGTTTTTTAATATTTGCATAATGTTTTTTATAATATAATAGTTTTATACAAAATTATTGATTGTGTGATGATATAATGGTTTTATACAAATTATTGATTGTGTAATGATTGGTAAAACAAGATTTAATTTGGATCTAAGGAGATAAAAATTCCAGACTTTAATATTAAGATTAGCAAATCTGAAAGAATCGAGATACAGGAATTTCAGTCAATTTTCTATGTATGTATCACAAAGTAATATAAATGTAAAAGATGTTAGCAAGTATAAACAAGCATTCAATGCAATGGGACAGCATTTGGAGGAATATACCAAATTTTAATAGTATGGTATAATGTTTTTTATACAAATTATTGATTGTGTAATGGTATAACAATTTTAAAAAAAAATAGTGTGATGATATTCTAATTACAATTTAAAAAAAAAAAGGTATTTACATTTGTATTAAGAAAAAAAGCTTTCAAAGGGTATGTCAGAAGTTATAGAGCATTTATCTCTAATTATACAGATCCTAGTATTTTATTTGAAAATATTAGACATACTATTTATAATATTTTGACTAATGATGATTTAATTTCAAGGATGAAATTTTTATTAAATCTAAAGATAAAATTTATAAAATATTCAGAAAATGAAACTATTACGTATCAGGATGTGTTTTTCTCCAGTCGAGTAGAACATATTTTATCTCGGTATATGATCGATGAAAGGTTAACAAATGCTTTTGATACAATTTTAAACTTCATTGATCAGTTTATAAAAAACGGATCAGGGTGGATAATTAAGGAAATTATATTTTTAGATATTCATTTAGGAATTTATAAGGCTGAGAGTGGTGGATGTGGTAATATCATCCTACCAAAACATTTAATTAATAAGCGTTGTTTGTTGAATATTAAATGTAGTGATAATCAATGTTTTTTATACTGCGTAATTGCTAGTTTGTATCCAAATACTAACAACAAAAATTCGATTTATTCGTACAGGAAATTTTTGAAATATTTAAATACAAATACCCTAAAATTTCCAGTAAATATTAAAAATATTCCATCATTTGAAAAAAATAATAGTTTAAAAATTCAAGTATTTGGATATGAAAAAAAAATAATTTATCCTATTTATATAAGTAAATATCAGTTCGAAAAAGAAATTAATTTGTTATTATATAAATCCCATTATTTTCTAATTAGAAATTTTAACAGACTATTGTCAGAAAAATCAGGAATACGAAAATTTTGTAAACGATGTCTTATAGGCTTTCAAAGAAGCCATACTTTAAATGAGCATGTGAAAATATGTTCTAATTATAAATATCAGAAAGTTTCTACCCCGACTGGAGAAAGAGCGGTTGCTAAATTTACTAATTACGAGAAGCAATTATATCACCCCATAGTAATTTATGCTGATTTTGAATCGATTCTAGAAGAAGTTGATGTAAACGCTGTAGATCTAAATTCTAGTTTCACTAAAACTATTCAGATTCATAAACCTATATGTTATTCTATCGTTATTATAGAAAATGATGATGATTTATTCTATTCTAATTTTTATTGTGGTAAAGATGCTGTTAAGCATTTTTTATTTGATATCCAGAATCAATTAAAATTTTTATTAGATAAAATAAATAGTTATGTAGAAATGAATGTGGATACTATTCCCGATAATTACGAACATCGGTGTCATATATGTGAGGAGGGGTTTAATTATGATGATATCAGAGTAAGAGATCACGATCACTTAACAGGTGATTTTCGCGGAATAGCTCATAACCATTGTAATTTAAATTATAGATTCAAAAAATTTATTCCTATTATACTACATAATTTTACAGGTTATGACTCCCATCTGATTTTCAAAAATATTCCTCCTAAACTATTTTCGAGAATTCAGATTATCCCAGTTAATTCAGAAAAATTTACTACGTTTACTTTAGATCATTTCAAATTTATAGACAGTTTCCAATTTTTAAATTCTTCGCTAACTACTTTAACAGAAAATTTAAAAAATGCAAATTATAATTTTCCTATTTTTAATCAATTTTTCTATAATAACGAAAATAAAAATTTATTAAAAAGGAAAGGAATTTTCCCATATTCTTATTTTAAAAATGAGGATATTTTATACGAGAAATGTTTACCCCCAAAAAAATATTTTTATAACGAATTATCTGGAGAAAATATTAGCGATGATGATTATGATCATGCAAAATTAGTTTGGAAAAAATTTCGTTGTAAAAATTTTAAAGATTATTTAAAATTATATCAATATGTTGACACTTTATTACTAGCTGATATATTCCAAAATTTTAGAAAATTAAGTTTAAAATATTATAATTTAGATCCAGTATATTTCATAACAGCTCCAGACTTAACATGGAATTGTGGATTAAAAATGACAAAAATTCAACTCGAATTATTTAAAGATATTAATATGTACCTTTTTATTGAACAAGCAATTCGCGGCGGAATTAGCCTAACTTCGAAAAGATTCGCGAGGGCCAACAATCCTCTAATTCCAGAAACCTATGATAAAAATCAACGACATAACTATATTATTTCGATAGATGCTAATAATCTCTACGGATTTGTGATGAGTTCTTATTTACCTGTAAATAATTTCAGATGGTTATCTGAGGATGAGATAAATGCTTTAGACATTTGTAATATTCCCGATAGGAATAATATAGGCTATATTTTAGAGGTTGATTTAAATTATCCACCAAATGTTCATGACCGCCATAATGACTTACCATTAGCTCCTAATCATACATATATTCCATTCGATTTATTATCAAATTATCAAAAATCGGTATTAACTAAATTAAATTTAAAATATAATAATAATAATAAGAAATTAATTCCAACTTTGTTTGATAAACAAAATTATGTAATTCATTATAGAAATTTAAAATTTTATTTAGAAGAGGGTTTAATATTAACTAAAATTCATCGAGTGCTTGCATTTAATCAAGAACCATGGCTTAGAGATTATGTATTGTTTAATAATAAAAAACGGCAGGAATCAACGAATGATTTCGATAAAAGTTTTTTCAAGTTAATGAACAACAGTTTTTTCGGTAAAACCTGTCAGAATGTGAGAAAGCGTTTAAATTTAAAAACAGCCATGACTGAAAATCAATGTCGAAAGTATTTATCTCACTCAGCTCTCGAAAATTTCCAAATTATTAATGATAATCTCACGATTTTTAAAATGAAAAAAATTAACTTATGTTTGGATAAACCGATTTATATAGGATTTTGTGTATTAGAATTAAGTAAATTGCATATGTATCAAATATTTTATAAAATATTTAAAAATAAATATGGTGAAAATGTGAATTTGTTATATACAGATACTGATTCACTAACACTTCAAATTTATACGAATAATTTATATAATGACTTTAAATCATTTCCAGATATTTTTGATTTCAGCAACTACCCTAACACACATGAATTATTTGATGTAACAAATAAAAATAAGCTTGGATATTTTAAAGACGAGACAGCGTCTAAACCTATAATAGAATTTTGTTCATTAAAACCGAAAATGTATTCGTATATTTTCGATAATCAAAATAAAAAAACAGCTAAAGGAATTAAAAAATCTGTTGTTAAAACCTTTAACCACGAAAAATATAAAGAAGTTTTATTTAATACTGAGCTATTAAGACATCAGCAGTATGGTATTAAAAGTAAAAACCATATTGTAACAACATATCTTCAGAATAAAATATCACTCTCACCGTTTTACGACAAAAAATTTATTTCTGATAATGGTATAGATGTGATATCGTTTGGACATTATACTTTTCATATTTAAATTCTTACAGATTCTTTGATATTATCTCCCCCCAATACGGTTACATATTATTGTACAAGAGGAAACAAAATTCAAAAACTTGTTTAATACATGGTGTTTCGAGTAAAACATATCGTTGTTTAAAACAAGCTGTAAATAAAGCTGGATTATTTAAATTACCAAATAATAAGAAATACTTTTGTAAATTTTTTGTATTGACTAACCAAATAACTATGATGTTATGTAATAATAATTTTATAAAATGTAGTTGTTCTAACTGTAATCGTACTTTTTAAAAATGTTGTAACCATGTTTATATATAATAAAACTATATCCTAATACAGAGTTTTTTTTATAGAATTCAAACACATTACACCACTCGAATGGGAAAAGTTTGAGTTTACCGATGGACGAAAATAATATCAAATGGTTTAAAAACTATATTAAATGGGAAATCATAAGCCAAAAAACTGATTTAAGCCGAGGATTCATTTCCGAATTTGCTGATAATTTAAACTGGGAGCTAATATGGAAAAATTATATATTTACTACTACGTTTATCGAAAAACATATTAAATACGCTAAATGGAATATAATTTCTGAACACCAAATATTAAACGAAAAATTCATGGACAAGTTTTCAGACTATCTTAATTGGGATAAAATAGCAAAATTTCAACTTTTCTCTGATAAATTTATTAAGAAATATATTGATAAATTAAATATTAGAATAGTTTTAAAATATCAGCGATTAAATACCGATACTCTGCGGGAATTACAAGATTTTCTCCACTGGGATTTGGTTTCTCGTTATCAAATACTGAACGAAGATTTTATTCACGATTTTAAATACCATCTTTTCTGGTGTTATATTATTAAATATCAGAAACTAGATCATAAATATATTGCTGAAAACTCTCACAGTTTGTTAGTCTACATACTTCAGGATATTTGTAACATTGTTGATGATATAATGGAAAAAATAAATAAAATCGATGAAGAAGAAGAAGAAGATTAAAATCTGTAACATATCGATTTTTAAAAGAAATAAAAAAAATTAAAAGAGTCAATTGTTTTTTTTTTTTAAATCTAGTAATTAATTGTATTATCCACAAAATCAGAATTATATAACGATAAAGAAAATCTTAAGTTCTAAACAAAATATTGAATAGATGATGGAATGCAGTTCACTTCGAGTGGCCAGTTTTAGGTAAAGAATGCAGTCCAACAACTTACTTCGCGATTGTTTTAGGAAAAAAAATTATAACAGTTTTTCTATACTAGCGATATTAATAAGATCATTGATGATATAATAAAATCTTATAAGAACCAATCATATTTTCTTAAAAAACTAGCAACAAGTTGTATATTATCTAGAAAGATCAGTAAAAAAAAATATTTACCATAATTCGCTTGCCAATATTAATCACTAACACAAAATCATATTTTTCTTTAAGAACAAATTGTTTTTTAAACTTAAACTGTATATAAACTCTAGATAATAAAAATATACTTCCATTCTCTCTCTCTGTTAGAAGTGATAATGACGCGGGCGCGAAATTCAAACAAAAGAACGTAGTGTGGGGGTTCCAGGACTTATTTCAGGGTACAAATTTGTATTACAAGAGGGAAGTTTCGAATTTTTTTAAAAAAAACTTGTGTTATCGTTTTATATTATTAAATTCTTATACAAATTAAATATAATCTACACCGTATAAGTCTTTATTTCGATATAATTCGAAAAAAAAAAAAAAATAAATAAAATAAAATTGTAATACAAGGGGGCGCTCGAGTTTCGAATTTTTTTAAAAAAACTCGTGTTATCGTTTTATATTATTAAATTCTTATACAAATTAAATATAANGTTGCTAAATTTACTAATTACGAGAAGCAATTATATCACCCCATAGTAATTTATGCTGATTTTGAATCGATTCTAGAAGAAGTTGATGTAAACGCTGTAGATCTAAATTCTAGTTTCACTAAAACTATTCAGATTCATAAACCTATATGTTATTCTATCGTTATTATAGAAAATGATGATGATTTATTCTATTCTAATTTTTATTGTGGTAAAGATGCTGTTAAGCATTTTTTATTTGATATCCAGAATCAATTAAAATTTTTATTAGATAAAATAAATAGTTATGTAGAAATGAATGTGGATACTATTCCCGATAATTACGAACATCGGTGTCATATATGTAAAGAGGGGTTTAATTATGATATCAGAGTAAGAGATCACGATCACTTAACATGTGATTTTCGCGAAATAGCTCATAACCATTGTAATTTAAATTATAGATTCAAAAAATTTATTCCTATTATACTACATAATTTTACAGGTTATGACTCCCATCTGATTTTCAAAAATATTCCTCCTAAACTATTTTCGAGAATTCAGATTATCCCAGTAAATTCAGAAAAATTTACTATGTTTTCTTTAGATCATTTCAAATTTATAGACAGTTTCCAATTTTTAAATTCTTTGCTAACTACTTTAACAGAAATTTTAAAAAATGCAAATTATGATTTTCCTATTTTTAATCAATTTTTCTATAATAACGAAAATAAAAAATTATTAAAAAGAAAAGGAATTTTCCCATATTTTTATTTTAACGCCTTAAGTTATTAGCCCAAGTTAACTCGGGCAAGACGAGCGCGTGCGTAGTTCTTCGCCCGAGTTAACTCGGGCAAAAATAAAAAACTCTCTTGTAAACGTTCTATGCACGATATTACTCGGAATAAGCTTATTTTACATTATATTGGATGTTGTTTATGACATCACAAAATTTTGAAATTATATACCCAATGAAAGTTTAAATTTTGGACAATTTTTGCGGTTCTCTCCTATTGAAAAAGTATACATGATCGAAAATTTCATGATGTGTTTGAATGTTTACCGTAACTGATGCACATCTGTCTAGAAACTGGTCTTCCCCTGCGATTTGTATGAAAATATCCCGCTATTGGCTATAAACAGCTGTTCTCAAGGACATTTTGCTTACTACACCGAACAGCTGCGCGTGTCACGTGATCCGTCACGATTTTTTTTTTTTGAAAGAATATTCGTTTTTAAATAATATGCAATAAAGGAAATTAAGTTATATGTTAAAATTTTTTAAAAGTCTAATTCATAATTTGGTGTATTAAATGTTTTTTTAATTTTTTGTTGCAGTTTTTACTGTAAAACACAAAAAAAACAACGTTAGGTTAAAGAGGTGTCGATTAGCATATGTTATAAGTAATAAGAAGAAAATATAAAAAAATTATTATAAAATAACGTAATACAATCGAGTATTTGCAGTAACTAGTTCAGACGTGTGTAGAAAACCTACTTCCCCTCAGGCTGTTGTTAGGAACAACCCGCGAAAGTTTACAATCAGCTGTTTTCAATGTCGTCCAGCTGTGTATCTGTACTGAAGCTTTTTTATGAATTTTATGATCTAATTTTTGTATTTTTATCATTGTATCTTTTATATATTATATTTAAATATCTTTTATCTCATTAAATTTATTTTTATTAAATGTTTTGTCATGTTTATTTTTTAAATTATTTTTTATCTACTCTACTCACGAATGGCAGGTTCCTAGCAAACAACGAACTTATACGGAGAAGCTGCTATCGCAGGGATGGGATGCCCCTGTAAAGTTGGCTATTATGACGGAAAGACATCATTTAGGAACCATTTAAGGTGCAAACACAAAAATTGTTTAAAACTTTTTTTTAAATTAAAATAAACTTTTTTTCTTTATTATTTAATAGCAATGTAATTTTCCAAGCGACCTTTTTTCCCGAAACAAGAAAGTTAAAGGGTTAAAAATGAGGATATTTTATACGAAAAAAGTTTATTGCCGAAAAAATATTTTTATAACGAATTATCTTGAGAAAATATTACCAATGATGATTATGATCATGCAAAATTAGTTTGGAAAAAATTTTTCGTTGTAAAAATTTTAAAGATCATTTAAAATTATATCAATATGTTGACACTTTATTACTAGCTGATATATTCCAAAATTTTAGAAAATTAAGTTTAAAATATTATAATTTAGATCCAGTATATTTCATAACAGCTCCAGACTTAACATGGAATTGTGGATTAAAAATGACAAAAATTCAACTCGAATTATTTAAAGATATTAATATGTACCTTTTTATTGAACAAGCAATTCGCGGCGGAATTAGCCTAACTTCGAAAAGATTCGCGAGGGCCAACAATCCTCTAATTCCAGAAACCTATGATAAAAATCAACGACATAACTATATTATTTCGATAGATGCTAATAATCTCTACGGATTTGTGATGAGTTCTTATTTACCTGTAAATAATTTCAGATGGTTATCTGAGGATGAGATAAATGCTTTAGACATTTGTAATATTCC
>NW_019386081.1:122982-142904 GCF_000671375.1 Centruroides sculpturatus
CAGATTCTAAAAATAACTTCCGTTACATCCCATCACGTAAAGGTTTTTTGCAAAATAAAAACAAATATTTAATAAAAATTCTTATTTATTACAATGAACTAAATATATTATATTTTCTTACAACTAATCAAAAAATTGTTTCTGATATTTATACACAATTTTAGGTCTACTCTTATTTCTTATGAAACCTTTTCTTCTTTTTGATGCTCCTCCAAACTCGTTTCCAATTTCCTTCTCTGGTTTCTCGATTGAGCATCTAACAGTAGTCAGCTAACATATTGACATCGCATTTTCCTTGGTAACGTCTCTCGATATCACGAACATCCTGGTGAAATCTTTCACAATGTTCTTCATTGTAGGCTCCAAAGTTTTCGGGAAAATAGTCAATATGGAAATGTAAGAAATGAACTTTTAAGCTCATCTTGAATCCTTGAGCTTCATACGCTGCTGCCAGCATGCATTGTACAATGGTTTTGTAGTCAGGGTCCTTAGTATTCCCCAAAAACTTATGCACTACATTTTTGAAAGAGTCCCACGCTTCTTTTTCTCCTATTGTTTCCAGAAATCTGCTTTGTCTCGATCTCCAAGTTTCAATTTGAAATATGCAAATTAAACTTTCTTCACAAACTCACTTATGTTTCTTTGTTGATTTTTCACTGTGTATTCACCAAAAACATAACAGAAGCTGTCGGGAGAAATTACACAACCTCTGCGAGCCATATTCCAGAAATAAAAATACAAGCGCAGTAGCGTTCGAATGCTAGATATAAACTGAGTGTGGCATTAGATGGCCAGCAAGATACTGAACTTATTTAGCTTGTTGAAACCTGATCTAATCCAACAGCAGGTTGTTTATATTTATTCCTAGTATTTTGGATAACATGTCAAAACATGCTCAACCTCACCAATAATATTACTCTCTATCAACTTTTAACCTCTATACGATCTCTACCTTCTCTATACGATCATGCAACCTTCCTTCTAATGCTAAAAGTACTTAACCCACCTCTCCCTACCACTACTCTCTTCAACCATTAACATTTTTATTTATTTATTACCAAGTCCAGCTTTAATTGATAGAATTAATGTGAGAAGTCTTCGTTTTAAGGCTATTTTTTAAAAAAAAAAATAGTAAATTTTAAGTTAACTAGGAATTTTACGCTAAATACAAACAAAAACTTGAGTGTAACAAAAAATTTGACGAGATGAAATTTTTTGGTATTTTTTTCGCTTTTACCAAGTTGAAATCTGTAAGAAAATGTATAAAAATCCTATGCAGTTTTTTACTTGCAGATCTGTGTAATGGGTGGACCATCGAAAATTCGGAAATTTACAATACGATGTCGAATGCGCAAATTCATTTATTTGTAACTAAAAATATTCTCGAAATTTCACCAAAAAATGCATTTGTGAAGATACCTAAATGAAATTCTTACGCAAGAAACAAAACTTGTACAATTAACACAATTTGTGTTAATTGTACAGTTATCATTATTATCGTGTCAGCGAAGCGGCAATAAAATATTTACTACCATTTTGCACAACATACTTCTGCGAAAGCGGATTTTCGGCCGTGACAAACATGAAAACATCGTCACCGACATCGACTCGAAAATGACACGAGACTGAATCTGATCGAAAAGCAACCAGATTTTACAAAGTTGCGCAAAGAAAATCATGCATATTTGTCGCATTAAAAGTAAATAACCTTATGTTATTTTCATTATTATTAGAATTGTATTTTAGTAAATTTAAAAAAGAAAAACTTATTCTATTTATCACTAGCTGTCTACCCACGGCTTCGCCCGCATTATATCGAATTTTCTCGTAGGAGTAAAATATTTTCTCGCAGTAAAATGCAGCCTATGTCCTTCTCCAACGTGGAAGCTATCTCCGTGCCATATTTTATTAAAACCTGTTCTGCGGTTTAGACGTGAAAAGATAACAGACAGACAGTATTACTTTCGAATTTATAATATTAGTACGGATTAATATAAATTTCTACTATAAGGGGTACGCGAGTTTGAGCTTATACGATTATATGAGAAAACTGCATCAAAGCATGATTGTAATCAAATCGATTTGTCATTCACTCAGAAGACAATTCTTACAAACTGTTTCTATTGAATTTCATTTTGAACTGATCAGTGTTGCTTTAAAAGAGATACGACTGAAATCTTGATTCATTGCGCTTTCCTCTTGTTAGAATTACCTTTATTTGTTATTCTAAAGTTGTTAATACTGATTCAGCCATTATAATACTACACAAAATATACCGGTTTACGAGTATACGTTAAATGTATTATTGTTCAGTAAATTATTTTCAACTTACGTTCTGGAATTTGCCGACGTCGTTTGCTAGAAGATTTACCATTTGTCCCATATTTGATTTTTCCAGAGAAGAAGAACTTAACCTAATTGCCTGTATATGGAAACGTATAAAATAAATATTTTTTCGAAAAGTATATATAATATTAAATCTCATTTAACATTACAAATATAATTATCAGTAAATTCTCTAAAGAAACTAATAAATTAAATTTTCTAATACTTGTTCATTTACGAAATTTGACAAAATTAATTTTATTAGACAAGAATCCATGTAAATAAATGATTAAATTTAGAAGTTGATATATTTTTATTGTAATATTTGTTTCTATAAATTTGGATTTTTAAAATAACTGAACTTTTAGAACTTAAAACAATTTTTATTGTTAGAAAATTGTTATAAAACTAAATTAATTGCACTCAGTACTTGTTCTAACAAATTTGTTTCTCATTCGTTGTATGTCTACGGCGAATTTTGGGCACTTAATAAAAGATTTTATATACGAGTATTTTCTGTCTTTTGATTATTTATGTCGAAAATCAAAAGACAAAAAATGGTCATTTTACAGCTGATTACTAATGTGAGAGCAGTGAATTACGTGAAAAAAATTTACTTGAAAAGATCGTTAAATCAATGAAAAAAATCACAAAAAATTACTTTACAAATTTTTAAAATGTGGAATATTTAGGGTGATAAGACAACAGTTTTTTTAACCTGTAATTATTGTATAAGATGAGACAGAGAAACGAAAGATTATAAAGACTTAATACCTTAAGAAGATGGTTTATATAAAAAATTCCAAATGTATCACGTTAAAAGTAATTAAATGCGTTTTATTTGTAGCAAACGACATGTTTGAGGTTATCTTAATTTTTGCGGGGATATTCTTTTACTCTTTTCTTCAGGAAACGCCTTAATGGTGAACGCACATTGTGCATCTATTTATTGATTCAAAATTACTACTTGTTCTTGACAATATACCATCGTTCACGAAGTTTCTTCTATTCAATTAGTACATAGAAAAATCGACTTTGAAACCTCTCGTTTCTCTGCCCTATCCTGTATATTTTAACCAATGATGGTAGCAGTAACAACTGAAATAATTATATTTATGAATTTAATATAAAAAGACATTAAGTGTAACATTCTGTTTCATATTATCAATATTTACTGTTAATTCTGATGAAATGCAATAGTTTCACACGATTAAATCGTCAGTTATCTTTTAGCAAAGTATCGTCCACAAAGTGTTACTGGAGAATGTCCAACAAGAAAAAAAATTAATAGAATTTTTAGCAGAAAACAATGGTTATTGACAATTTTTGAGTATATTCAGTATTAATTCATTTCTACACAACTACAATCAAATTATCTTGAAAAACAAAATGAAAATCTACGAGCTAGAAAAATTTTATTACAGAAAACATTTTTTTTTCAAATTTCTCCAATCTACTTAATCACAATACAGCATATATGAATAATATAAAAGTAATATTTTACTCAAAATACATTATAATTGTTACCTACCTTTCTATAAATAAGAGTGCAGAAAGCTACCTTCAGTTTCATTGAATAATATTCTGTCATAAACAGATTAATATTATGCGTAAACGAATAAATCGCAGTAGCAGCAAAAAATCCTGCAATTGTAACATAAACGTTGTAGTGATTCCATTCCTGTCTGTTTTCAAAATAATGTACTGCTGATCCTACAAAATAAGCTTGACCTGTAACTACAGATGTATCCTGTAATTATACATAAATATAATTTATTTCAATTATTTTAATACTAACTTTACCTCTATATAATCGAGTGTCATAATACCTGAATTAGTACAATTAGCATTACAATCAAGTACTTCCAACCAACAAAACGTAAGGCAGCTTTCACTATGCTCGGATTTTTCTTCTGCAATTCCTTTTTCCATTCTCTGAAAATAAATATGGATGAAGCATTTAATTTAAAAACAATATTTAATAAATGTGTTTCAACGTTTTAAAAGTAATGTTTAGGGCTATGTAAATGCTATTTTCTTTTAAAATTTTTAATGCAGCCCCACGAAATCTGGAATGTACAGTAATAACTAGTCACACTAGTATCCTGCGAATCCGAAAATTATTAAACAAGTGTTTTTTTATGATCCCGAGCCACAATAAAAATATGGTGTATTTCTGTGAACGTTACTATACGACAAAAGACAAATATAATAATAACAAAGTACAGTCATATAATATTTCACTGTAAGACAGAGTAAATAGCACGCTTAAACGAATCATAGACATATGGAATGATCGTTTTCAGATGTTTGCTGTGAAAAGATTACATGTAAGTTATTAAAGATTTTTTTAGATACTAAATTCTAATATTTACTCATTTTGAATATTTCAGTTTGCACCGTAAATGTTTACGTACTGAATTTTTCAATTTTGAAAACTATAATTAACTTTCTTAGAATTTGTAAATTCTCAGTATCTAAAAAAATAAATTACAATACGTGTATATTGATAAATTGAAAATTTGTTATAAACATATTTTTCTATTTAATATAAAACATTATATATTGTTAATTATTATTCATGTATTTAGTACAAAATAAATTATCCACTAACCAAGTAAGACCACCTGCATGTCAAAAGGGATTATGTTAATGGCAAAAGGGACGCAACTCAAGAAACCAAACTCGATGAACGACAATTGTTCACATTTATAGAGGTCAGTATTGCTATTAAATTTGTTTGGAATAATATTGCTCCTTGCATTAACGGAATAACGGCCCGTATGGCAAAAAGGGCATTTAAAGCCACTCTAATCGCCTTCCTCTTTACTTTCAACTTGTGCTTTACAATGCACAAGTTCCCAAAATGCTGGAAACACACTGTTGTAAAATTCATACCGAAAATTGGGTCTTCCAATTTAGTCAAAGCCACAGATCTGAAGCAGAATAGCCGTTTGCCCATACTGGGCAGGGTTCTTGACGGATTTCTGATTAATATAATTAACTACCATTTCAGGAATAACAAACATCTACATCCCCATCAGTTTGAATTCGTCTACGGGAGCTCCACCTATCATGATATCCGAAGGGTAATCCAATTCATAGACAGCGCTTAGAAAAATGAAGAACACGTAGCGTACATCTTATTAGATTACAGGAACGCGTTCAACTCTCTATCGTTGCCATCCCTTTTTTTGCAGCTCAAAACTTTTATCTGTCCACAAAACATATTCAACTGCTCACCAGCTACCTGAAAGGCCGTACTGCTTGCATACACGAGTTGGGCACACCTGTCATCTGGCCTGTTGCCCAAGATGTCTTCAGGGTTCCTGGTCCAGGGTAGCCTTTGCAGTATCATGTACAACGGCCTTCCCTCACGCGATCATTGTCACCTTGGCTACTTTGATGATACTTTGGTCACAATGTCCAATAAAAACAGTAAGAAAGCCAATTTTTTCAGCCAATATTTTCCAGCCAATTGGAAGAAGCCAATTTTTTTTCTCAGTAAAATTTCAGAGTGAAGCAACTTTAATAAATTATTCATTAACCTAGTAAGACCACCTGATTGTTAATGTCAAAAGGAATCCAACTCAAGAAACCACACTTGATGAATGAAAGAAGTACTAAGATAAGATACACCAACAGTATGAAATACTTGGACATTACTATATATCAGGGTTTGAAATGCTATATTCACATAAATGTGAAAAACGCTTGTGGAGAAGGAGAACTTTTCAACCTTCTATGCTTTTTTGCTGGAAAAAACTGGGGGCCTCAACAACAAGAGCTTAACAAGTATTTAACGTCTGGCCATCGAACTGGCTATCTTTTATGGTGCGCCATTTTAGGGGGACACAGTGAACTAAGTAAAGTAGTACAAGTTAAAAAAATAAAATATACAAATTATTTCACACTTTCTAGAACATTTCAACAAACGATTCGCATTGTTAAACTGATATTATTGGAACTCAGAAAAATTTCAATTCACAATTTGTGTGTCAACCTACGGTTTGAAACTAATGGCTTTGCCACTAGTGAAAACCATAATATCAGTAGTGACAATTTCTTCATATATGACAAAAGTACTAATTATGTTATAAACTATTATCTTTAGTTATTATTTTTCCATTAAACTATATACAATAATTTTAAAAATATTCAATTTAATCAGAATTTTATAACTAATTCATTAAAACAATATTTTAATATTAACACTTACATAAAAAAGTTAATAATTACACTTATATATAACACATAACTCTTGACATTTAAATTAATTTATTTAAATTTTTTACACATGTTACTTTGTAGCAGTGTTTTATATGATACAAGACATTAATTCTTCAAATTTATGTTATTCGCTGCAATATATACAATGATTTCAATTAATCATTCACACGTTTATAGGAATGAAAACGAAATCATACAGGTTGTTAAACAGTAGGATAAGTAAGCTGTTTGCAAAAACAAACTTTTAAATACTTTGTTTCACTTTTTTCGTAACAAAAAATACAATAAATCTTTCACAAATGTCAAATTGCTTACAAACTATTCAGAGAAATTAAGAGGAAAAATCAGGTAGCTGCACTTGAATTAGTTTTAGTTCGAATGACAAAAGTTATACTTGTTTCAGAATAATTTCAGTAAATAAAATTTCTATGTATATCATTTGTAAAATGCCATGATTAATGGTACCTGCTCTATTTTGTTTTCGACCAAATAGGTCGAAAACAAAATAGAGCAGGCACCATTAATATTCCTAAATCATCAAAATGATTTAGTAATATTAATTAAGAAACATTAGCCAAACTTTATTATTTATTTTATTTGATGTTTTTTTCTGTTACTTTTTCAGATCTGTTTATCCTGTGCACAATAATAAATTTTTCTTAGCGAGCCTGTCGTAGATTCGGATCACAATGAGACAACCAGTGCAGAGAAAAATCTTGACATATTAAAATGTCTAAACTGCAAACAATTTAAAAGAGTTTTAGTCACGTTAGATACAATTCTTTATCGCCGAAAGTGGTACTCTGCTGCATTAACTGCTGAACTAGGACTCATTAAAAAGTTTGAAAATATTCTAGTTATTTTGAGCGGATGATTTATTAATTCTTGCGATATAACGACTAAAATAACGTCTATTGTGTATGTGAGTTCAATAAAGAGTTTACTATGAATCAGCTACGTACAGTACTTGTTTTAACTTTCTATAACGTGAAACATAAGTGTTTCATTATAGAAGTAACAATAAGTAATTAATATGTGAAAAAATAAAATAAATGAAACAATATTAGCTTTTGTCTAATTATTTTGTTAAACTTGAAAAAATCATAAATGAAGCTGAAATATTAGGAAATAATAACTGAAATCTGGATATTCAAAACTATATAGTAAACTTACTTTTGAAGTAGATCCCCAAGATACTCTGAGGTGTGATATTGTGAGGCTCCTTGTAAATCTTCTTCTCTCAAAATTTGCTTTCTTCCTTTGTTTATTATAGGAAAAACCCAGCTGTAAAATAAACAGGTTACTTATTAATTAATTTTGTTTAACATAATTTTTCTACTGATAATTCTCAAGCGACTAACTTACAACGCATTGAACGATTTAATCCATGTAAATCATTTATCGTTATCACTGTGACAGTTTATACAGAACGAATTACCTAAAGCATTTTAGTATAGCAGCATTAATTAGCGTATAATGTATCATTACTGACTACTATAATTACAAATGTGCTTGACAAACATTCTTGAACAAAAAGCTTTATTGAATTAATGCACTTGTTACTTTATATGTAAGACATTAAAATATTTTCGCACAAATTGCATTTTTCTACTTTTACTGTTTTTTTCCTTAATCACTTATTTAAGTATAATATTTTATACGTCATAAAATTTCGATGTTCTTTAAAAAAACACATGCATAAAAATTAAAAAATGAACACTTCAAGCACACATCTGACATCTGACACCAACACAGTTCATATATTATAATTCGTTATTTAATTATTAATTAACCCCTTAAGGACATTGACATTTTTGATATTATATAATTATTAATTTAATTAAACTTAAAAAATACTTAAAACTGAAAAAAACGAAAGAAATGCGTTTATTTTGAAGAAAAAGCTTCAAATTATATTTTCCTTTGTCTCCTTTTTCTGTGAAATATAACACCAATGAGACATTGTTTACACAGCTGGATGACCTTGAGAACAGCTGGACTCGGATTTCCCGGGACAATTTCATAGAAGTCTCCGGAGGCGATTCGTTTATAGTTGAGTGGCTACTAGTTGCCCGTATATTTTTAAATATTTTTAATAAATTAAAATTTTTATTGCAATTTCCGACTTTCCGGCTTAATTAAACTTATATAAATTAAATCTATTAATTAAAAAAATTAAAAAACTATCGAAGGTTGTTTTTGACATCATAAACTAGCTTTAAAAAACAATTGAAAAGAAAAAAAGCGTGAAGCGCGCGTCATTAAATGTTTTTTAAAATCGCGATAAAATTTTTTCGTGCGGGCAAAAAATTTTGAAAAAATTTGAGGACCTAAAATACATTTAAAAAATTCGAAAAAAAATGGGGGCCCAAACGCCATGCAACAAAGTTTAATAGAAATTCAAGGTTTCAAACATTAAATTTAATTATTGTTATAGTTTAAACTTGAAATTTGTTTCAAATCTACAACTATTTACAACGCATATGCGATATTGTCACAACTAAATAGTTATGTCTGACTGAGTGTGCTTTGAACAAAATAAACTTAGAACATTGCTGTTCTGATACTGAATTAATTTAATTTAATTAAATCAATAATCAATGCTATAGTACTCATAGAGTGTATTAGCAGCACAGTACATTTGAAGCTCGTTCTGTGTATATAAATCGTGATATTAGTGTCAATCAGTATATCAGTAAACTGAAATACTGATTGACTCACTGATTTCAGAACAGATAGCTAAATTCAATTCCCTGAAGTATCAAACTATACTAATTGCTGCTGTGGGGCCCACTCAGCATTCATTGAAAGTGTTGCATTCCTATAAGGAATACAATACCTACTCACCGCTTCACTTATAAAAAGTATTGTAACTACAGGAACAACAAATGGACAGCCTGTACAACGACAGCCAGCAAGATTTTAAGTTTTAGAACCTGATGCAGCTATTAGCAGATATAAATACTTTCAGGAGGCAACCAATATCGATATCAGTATCGATAGTGATTGAACTTTGTGGAAAGCCTTAAAATACGTGTCATTAATACTAAGAGGATTTGCTCAGTTGTTTCCAATACTAACGATTCTTAATTCACTTTTCAATAATGTATGAATAATCATTTACTAGAAAGTAAACTAAGATCATCTGTTTTGAAATGAGTCTTCAAAGAATTTAATTAACTGAAAACAACCATTTTATAAACACTGTATAAATTTTCTCTACAAAAGTCAAATATAGAAAAACCTTCAGATACCAGATAAAAATATTTTTGTTAAAAAATTTAAATAAATTCATAGATTTTTTTGACTGGCCCATAGAATAACGTTTCTTTTCTGTGGTTAAGAGATTTGTTTTAAATACTACTTCAGATTATTATTTGATTAAATTATTCACTCAATGTTATATACGTATTTGAAGATTTGCGAAGTTTAAATATATTTATTTAATAAATATTTTCATAATCATAATTTCCCATATTAATTGTCACGTATTATAAATGATATTTAAATTATGTAAGGTATCGTTTTAACAAGTAATTTCTAACGAGAAAAACTTTAATATAATATAAAAAGAGTCTATTCTTGCGTTAAATATAATGAATATTTTTTCCCGCATCTATTGAGTGATTATTTGTATATTTAATAAAACTTTCGGTCAATTACGTAGAGTATACTTCAAGGTAAAAAGGTTTAACGTCTTATCTTTGTTCGGAAAACCTTGAAGTTTCGTTAAAATGCAATAAAAAGGTATTATAAAGCTAACGTAAAGATTCGTCGCTAATTTACTTTTAACTTAAAATGCTTTTTCATGTACTTAAATTTCTACAAATTTATGCAAATGAAGAATTACTTGCGAATTGATAAATGTATAAAAAAATAATAATTTCCTACGTTAAAAAAATTCAGAACGAATTGCTTAAATTTCCCGGAAAAAAGTATCAAGAGATATCAAAATAAAGTTAAAATTATATGTAGTATATTTACTTCCGCGGGCAAAGTCGCAGGTAACAGCTAGTAAAAAATATTATTAAAGAAACATCCGTTATATTATTTATTATAACGTGTCATAAACGTTCTTTCACAATACCCTTACAATCAACCATAAAGTAAATGATTTTGTTTTATAGGCTCTTTCGAACAGCGGTGTCGTTTTCTATTATGGAAGATATGGAAGACTCCATACCTCATATTTTTGAAAGTATGGAATTTTATACATCAAAATATTGAAAAAATTATAATTTAATGCAAGGCAAGCCAATGCACTTGCTCTCTGTATGAAAACAAATGTTTTCCTTGGATGCTGACCAATCGAACTCTTACATAATTCAGTGTCAAAATTTTTCTAACTTTAAGCAATTCATCACTCAATAGGTAGCTCTAGATGCGATTTTTTTTAAATATTGAACTTAAATAAATTATTTCTTTACTTCAAATTAGCAATTACTATTAAGGTAGTTGGTGCCAAATGTCATTTTCTTACGAAAGCGTTGAAACTCGAGGTATCAGTTATTAATATTAACATACAAAAGTAGTTTAAGTTTTGTTAAGATTTAAGTGCGGTTATCGAGATAATCAAGTTTAAAATTGCATATTTTAAACTTGTAATTCAAAAGCAGTAAATAATTTAAGAATATATATACTTAGAATATTTTATTTACTATGTAAAGGGGGGTTCTGCTTTCAAAAAATTCTATATTTCAACTTTTAGGGAACCGACACCCATGCTTCCGCGCACGTATTTATGTCAATTGTCTAAAAGTAACGCCACGTAGACAGACTTCAAAATTTTTCTTGTAAAAAATTGTCTTTCAGTAACTGTGAAAGTGCGATTCGAATACTTCAAATCATTTTTGCACAAATCTTTTCAGTTGTATATTTTTACATTTTAAACTTTTGTTTACAAATTATTTCAATGACTGATACAGTATTAAAAGAGCATTGGATTCAGCTTTCTTGAGGGTTAATTTTGGTTTGATTAGCTGTGACGACCTCTTGCTAATCTATTTTGCATATATCTTATTTTCGTATTTTTCTACGTAAATAAATGTAATTAATTCATTTCATTAATTTTTATTTGTTAATCTTATTTTATTATTTTATGTTTTATTTATTACTAAATTAATGGTAGCAAGTCGTCACATCTTGTCACAGTTAGCTAACTTGTCACAGCAGTTGTCTATGTTTTAGAATAATAACTTTCATATATCGGAATACGCAGATTGTATTTGTAATTATATTGTTTTTTACTCGATATTTTATTTATGTACTAAAGTTGTATCATGTACAGAATATTGCGTATATTTCGTATGTACGGACTTTGTTATATTTACTGTATTCGTTTCTAACGCACATATTTGTTCGTTGTTTTTATCTTCATTTTGTTCACCGTACATAGCGTATTTGTTCATTGTACCAAAAAAATTATAAATAATAACTCCTACAGAAAATTCAGTTATTAAAAATATATTCAGAATGTATGAGTTGTTAAAACAGGTCGAAATGTAGTTGTAAAAGTCTTGTTTATATAAAAAGTTGTTTCGATTAATGTTTAAAAGGTTACACTTCAGAAAATAACATAATTAATAGTTATTTATATTACAGAATTTTAATTAAGTTATTAATCAGATAAAATAATAATACATACCAGAAAAATATTCGAGAGAAAACACCAGCTGTATCGAATGGGTTACTTGTCTCTTTCCTCTCCATTCTCAAATGATTTCTCAAGTCTACAATTATCTGTACGATGCATACGTAGTCTTACTCATCAAGTCTATACATCTATCAGATGATATATAATACAGTATTTAGTTTAATATTTAAATGTTTAGCGCGTAATTTTTGTTCAGACAACCTTGATGTTTCATCGAGATGTAATTAGCAGTTTAATTATTATTCAACTGCATAGAGATTTGTCACTGATATAATTTAAACTTAAAATACTAAAAATACGTACAAACAAAAAATTATATAAAAATTAATAAAAATATATTTTTTAATAAAAAAAACCAGCAACCAATTCCTCAACTTTCCTCGCCGTAAGTGCTATGATATATTAAGATAAAGTTAAAATTATCTGCAGCACCGTTTAATATAAGATATTAAAAAAATAACTGTTACGTTATTATATATTATAAATTGGCAGAAAGCTTAATTATTAAAATACAGATGAATTAAAAAAGACTCCCTTCTGTCTCCTCACTGCCTGACCTTCTACATAGAGATGTACATAGGGACTAACAGAGCTTAAATCTTCGGCCCCCAAATGTCAAGGGCCTACAAAAATTGTATTATTACCAAAAATTTTTAATACATTTTCATTAACAACGAGCACTTTTCGTATAGTAAATATTGTTAATATTAATAATATAATAATAATAATAATTTATCGTATTATCTGTTTTATCTTAATCAATGTAAACATTTTTAATCTAACAAATACTGGGACTCTATTGCACTTTAATAAACCTTAACCTAGATCGGCCCTTGCTTTAAACTATTAAATTTTATCATCATTCATATCTTTATAACGGCAAATTTCACAAATTTTGTTTTTTAATCGTTACCTCATTTTGAAATATTAAACGGGATACACAATAATACGCACTTACGCACAAACGAAACTTTTCCCTCTTTTTACTTTTCAAAAAAGCAATAGGGATGAAATTTAACACGATTTCCCTCATTATAGGAATAATAACGCAAAATTTAAAATATAGCAATCAATCATTTACATGTGAAATGACATTTCTATAAAATTATTCAACAGTTATTCGTCTTTCCATGCAAATCAAGTACCGTTCACATTGTTCCAGTAAATTTCATAATTGTTATGCACATTGAGTAGAGATATCATCAATAAATAATTTGAAACGAATTCATTATTAACTATTACCAAATATTTTAAGCCGTTTCTTATAATTTAAAAAATCCAATAAGAAATATAAATTTTGAATATATAAAAGAAAACGTTAGAAGATTTTTAAACATTCTTTCACAATTTCCTTTGCAATCGACCGTATCGAGAATGACTTTGCTGAATAGGCTATTCCGCGCTTGTTCGGAGAATCGAATATTTAGGAAATATTTATTGTAAAAAGTTGTCTTTCAATAACTGTGAAAGGACGATTCGAAGTCTTCAAAAATCTTTATTTTTCATAAATATTTTGTACATAGTAGGAATATTATATTTCTACGTTACCCATATAACGTAAAGTTATGTGTTTATGCATATATATCACATGCATTCCTTAATATAATGCATATGAATCAATAATGTACATGATATGCATAAAATGTAAAAAACTCTTTTTCCGTTTTAAATTATTGTTATAATTTAAAAATTATTTAAATAACTGATAGAAAAAAGCACTTATTAAAGAAATACTTATATTATCTGACTTGTATAAACAGGTCGAAGGGTAGTTGTAAGAGTCTTGTTTACATAAAATATCTGTGATATCATATTTTTACATCCGAAATAGGTTTGCATTTAATATTAGATTTATGTTTTGTCATGCACAAATTTTGTTCGGTGTTTTCGTCTTAATTCTGTTCACAGTGCATGCTGTATTATTAAGTTGTACTAAATAAGTAATAAATACTAAGTTATACAAAAAATTCAGTTATTAAAAATTTATTTATAATGTCTGAGTTGTATAAACCGGTCAAAGTGTAGATTTAAAATAGTTATAAAATCGTCTTACTTTTGTATCGCTAGTTGCTGTCTTTAGGATTTATTACTTTAGTTCATGTTTGCAGCTTGCAATTAAAATTACTATAATTAAGAACAGAATAATAATAATAATAATAATAATGTATCTTAATTTTAATTAAGTTGTATGTTTATCGTAAACTATTCATTTTTATTTCTTCGTTATAAAATACAATAATCCAGTAACATAGGCTGAAAAATACTTTTCGGATGGACCCATATATACGTTTCTTTCTCTATTTATTATTTTGTGCGTTAGAAACTGCTTTCCAACAATCTATTTTTCTATCTAATTTGTTATTATAATTTCAGTTTTATGTATTTAAGAATTTTGTGAATTATATTATTTCGCTAAAATGAAATTATTAAATTTTACCTTCTGTTATAAGATACAACTTCAGCCCCAGCGTTTTGCCTTTTTTACGTTAAACTACTAACTTCTCCAAGTAGCAATAATTATAGAAGCAGGTCACCGGCATGGCGAAAGGTCTGGAGAAAACATATAATAAGAATTATACTTATGCAAAAGTTATGCCAGCGACCATTCCAACAAAAGTTTTAGAAGATTAACTCACTTAGCATCCATGTAATTATTCCGCCTGTATATAAACATTTTGAAAGAAACTACGACAGCACCGTTCGGAAAATGCAGGCTTCTTAGTCCCGGCGTGTACCGTGGCTGTCCGTAGATGTTGGATATAACTGAGAAGGCAATTATTGACTTAACCCAACCAAAATATGCAAGGAAAACTTTAACGATAAAAGTTCATAATTGACATATAAAAATTTAAAATTAAACAAACATATTGTTTCGAAAATGGAAAGTTGTATTAATTATAAAAATGAATTTAATTTCTGGAGTAATAAAAAATATGATCGAAATGGGTTGATAAAGATAATAATAATAATAATAATAATAAGCGCAGAGCCCAAACGGTTAGGTGTTGAAAGTTGTATATTAGTACACAGTTAGGGTACGTCACGAGAACGCACACTAAAAAAATATTTCTTGAAATTCTCTTATCACGGGGGAGAGAAAGAGGATTAAGTCTTACCCTGAAAAACTTCGCTTCTATTGTACTATTTCAAATGCGATTTTTTGCGTTTTTGACTGCGTTTTAGTATCTGTAAATTTTCGTCGGATTGGAGAATATTTTTAAATAAAATTGAAGACAGTCTGCCCAAAAGGCACGACCATTTATTATTTTTGTGTTCCAGACAATACACATTCTTAGGAACAGACCTTTCCTTGTAGACTACTTGTTGCCAGAAGTTTAATCTCCATTCCACAAAAATTCACAGATGAAAATCAACATGTATCGTCACGAGGGGTCATCTTTCATCAAATCTACATATTCCAGCGCTTGTTTTTTAGTAGATATAAGCAGTATCACCCCAAACGAAGGTATGATGGATGCAAGAAAGACGTCTGAATGTCACCAGTTCTTTTTTTAGAAATTATTTGTAATTTTAATTGGATATATTTTTTTGTGTTTTTTTAAAGGAATTTTTAAACTTCTGGCAACAAGTAGCCTACAAGGAAAGGTCTGTTGCCAAGAATGTGTATTGTCTGGAACACAAAAATAATAAATGGTGGTCCCTTTCGGGCAGACTGTCTTCAATTTTATTTAAAAATGCGTTTTAGTATGCTACCACATTTAGTAGGGTACCACGGGAAATGAAAGAAGTATATTCCTTAATAATGCAAGTGTTAACAATGGAAATGCTAATAATGGAAGTGACAATAATGGACGTGTTGACAACGGAAATGCAATATATACAGGCGCAGATGCAATTTTTTGCGTTTATGCAAAACATCGAACATATTTTTAGATTTATCTAAAAATTTTGTTATTAGTCTTGAAAAAAGTGGATCTAATTCTTGCATTTTGTGAAAACGGACTTATCGTTGCTTTTTGCCGAGCAGCGCATGGCTTATTAAAGATATTTAATAGTTAAAGATATATTTATATTATCTGAGTTGTATAAACAGGTCGAAGTGTAGTAGTAAGAGTCTTGTTTATATAAAAAAATCTGTTATTGTTTCTAGATTAGATAAGACTTGTCTTCTTTCAAATCAACTGTATAATATACATGAATATAGGTAAAATTACTTCTTGTTGTTAAAAGAATTGGCCATACTGAACCCTTTGTCAGTTTATCCTAACGTATATTATAAGTTTAGACTCGTAAAAATTGTCCAGAAAACGAACATGTAACATGTAATTTGAGACAATCTGTAAAACTGATAATTAAAAAACAATTTTTCCATGTGTAATCGTTTGCAACCTTTCTTGAATACCATTACTTTTGTTATAGAAACATTTGTAGTCAATGCAAGATTTCTCCAGAATGGCAATTTTAGTTTGTAACATTGATGGGGTATGAGCAAAAATTAGAGTGTCCTCAGCATATATTGATACAAAGTAGTAGTGCTTTCACACAAACTGACCACAAAATAAATTTTCAAATTAGAAATATGAGACATACTGTTTACAGATTTTAATTAAATTAATTTTATTTTAACAATAATTTAATATATTCCGTTTAATTATTAAATTTATTATGAAATTAACTGTTACTAATTTCTAATGATAATTTTTAAAATAAAAATTTGTTAAGGAAATTAAAATGTCACAATTTGAAATAATATCACACCCAAACAAAATTTCTTAAACCATAGTAATCACAAGTGTTAATGAAATTAATTATCAAATGTTTTCAACGATAATTATATTTTCTAAACGAGTAGATGTCAATTTTTTTCTAAATGACTTTATGAACTAATTTTTGTTTTGATTATAATCATGTTCTACTTGAATTTTTTTATAGATCAGAGAAAATTAAACATGACAATTGTGATTAAATAAGTTTATTTTATTTAAGCTTTTTCAGTTTTTTCGTTTACTTTATCTAAAACATGACATTTTAGCAACAAATGAAATAAATTTTGCTGATTGTTGACAATATATTCTCGCTCACTTCTAGGTTTTTAATCGTTGGTATTTTAAAATTTCTTATATATTAAACCTTTGTATGTATCAACTAATAAAATTATCTGAAAGAATTTGAAATTCAGCGACTTTATTTCAATCAAACTTTAATTAAACTTTAAGTAAATTAAATTAAGATTACAAATAATTTGTGGTGAAAAAATTGATAAAATTAAAAAAATTAATTTTTTCAATTAATTTTTCAGGTTATAAACTATTTTTAAATCAAAAATTTTACAAATAAAATAAAATTATGAATAAAATTTTTAGCAAATCGTTTTTTATCTTTTTAGTTCTCATATTTAATAAACTTTTTAATTCAATTTATTTCTTCAGTTTTCATAAAACATATTGCAACAATAAGGCAAAGTTTAATATATTTTTTAATTATTAAAATAATTTGCAAAAACAATTCTTATTGTTTGTTCTAATATTCAAATAAATTAAATCACGAAAGCTTAATATTATAACAATAAGGCAAAGTAAAATAGGGAAATAGTTTAATATAATAATTATTTAAATTATATTTGTTATTTATTTATTAAATATCGCAAGGAAATCAATGCTATCAATGTAGCAATAACAATTTTTTAAATATTAACTGATCTTTGACTCCGAAGAAGTTCGATATTTAGATAAATGTAGTGGAATGTTCATTGATAAACCAAATGTCTTGTCTTACAATTTTTGATATTATGACACGATTATATTCAATCATTTTATCCATTTTATCTAATTGTCGATGTGAAAATTATTTTTTAAATTTATATTGTAGTTTAATTGAAATGCATCTTATGTTTTTAAAATTAAAAAAAAAAATTAGTTACTAAAATGAAATAAAAGTAAAAGATTATAAAGTATAAAAATTTAACTCAAATTGTACAGTACCAATAATAATAATATTAAAAAAGTGTCTTTCTTCAAATTAAATTTATACTGTGTGATCAAACCAACTCATTAACGTTTGACTTACTATATGGTTTATACTAAACCACAATTTCTTTCAAATAATATTTATTTAACTGAAAAAAAAAATTAGTTACTAAAATGAAATAAAAGTAAAAGATTATAAAGTATAAAAATTTAACTGAAATTGTACAGTACCAATAATAATAATATTAAAAAAGTGTCTTTCTTCAAATTAAATTTATACTGTGTGAGCAAACTAACTCATTAAACTTTGAATTACTATATGGTTTATACTAAACCACAATTTTTTTCAAATAATATTTATTTAACTGATAAACTATAATTAAATATATTCAATTTATGAAATGAAACTCTTATTATATACCTTTTATTTCATAAACTGATTTCACCTCAATGTAAATTATTATACATCAAAAATCTTTAAGAAATAAATTTTACAAAAATAATTTATTTTAAAAACAACTTATTCAATTAACTAAAAACATAATTAAATTGTAACAGTAGTGCCTCGTATAACATATGCCTCGAATAACGGACGCTGCGACCAACGGTCGTTCCGTTCGGCAGTCACGTTTGGAGAACAACGGTCTTTCTGCGAACAAGTGCGAATGATGTTTTTACTCTTTTGCTGTTGCAAATGACAATCTGCTACTTTTATAATATATTAGTATTATTAGAATATATTATTAGTATATCTGAAGTACAGAGCGCTCGTTGGGATTCCCCTTTCTACCTTGTTTATTACGTACATCACCTCGGTGCAGAGTATTTACATTTATTCAAGTGTTGTGCAAATCGTGGCTTCTAAAAAGCAGAAACGTGATTTCAATTGAAACAAAGCAAGAAATCATCAGAAGGAGTGAAAGTTGACAAAAACTTCCTTGTCAATTGGGGAGAGATTCAGGAGTTTACCAACACTCATATTTAAACAGAGCTAAGGCCAACAGAATTAATCATCTCTACAATGACACCCTTGCCCGTCATTTCTGACAAGTGTTAAAGAGAAGAGAGAAACAGACCACCTTGAACATGCTTTTCAAGAAGCCAGCCGCCAAAAAACAAATGATGGAAAAAGAGGAATTGACCCTGCAAGCTTCGGTAGCCCCAAATTTGACTTGGATTAAAAAACAATAAAATGAGACCCGCTGCAATGTGTAAAAAGTCTGTATCTGTATGTATGAGTAAAGAAAGTGTTCCTCCACCTCCTCCTCACAACATCTGACTACCCGGCATAATTGGTGACTGCTCCATTTTCATTTTTTCATGGTACAGCACGGTTACTTTATGCTGCGGAACGATTAAATCTTTTAACATGTATTTCTATAGNTAAACGAGTAGATGTCAATTTTTTTCTAAATGACTTTATGAACTAATTTTTGTTTTGATTATAATCATGTTCTACTTGAATTTTTTTATAGATCAGAGAAAATTAAACATGACAATTGTGATTAAATAAGTTTATTTTATTTAAGCTTTTTCAGTTTTTTCGTTTACTTTATCTAAAACATGACATTTTAGCAACAAATGAAATAAATTTTGCTGATTGTTGACAATATATTCTCGGTCACTTCTAGGTTTTTAATCGTTGGTATTTTAAAATTTCTTATATATTAAACCTTTGTATGTATCACCTAATAAAATTATCTGAAAGAATTTGAAATTCAGCGACTTTATTTCAATCAAACTTTAATTAAACTTTAAGTAAATTAAATTAAGATTACAAATAATTT
>NW_019386082.1:0-29501 GCF_000671375.1 Centruroides sculpturatus
TATAATATTCGCTACTAAAAAAAAATTCTTTTGGATAAATGGGTGTGTAGTTTAGGACGAAAAATACGTTAAAAACAACTTAAAATATATTTTAAATTATAAATTACACTAAAAACACATAAAATAACACCAAAAATACTCAATATTCGGCTTAAATGGATGAAAATTAGATAAATTACGGAATAAATCGAATCCGATGATTAATACAGATTAAGAATTAATGCCGATCCATCATAGATGAATAAGTAAGAATTAATACGATAAAAAATGCTTAAATAATATAAGAAAATGAATATAAAATAAGAAAAATATTCAAAATTCTACACCATTTTACATCCGAAAGCTCTCGTTAGGCTTAACATACCATCTAGTATTTTAAGCATTTTTTATCGATTTTTAATGTTCTAGAAAGCCTGAACGAAATCGGATTATATATAAACATTTATTTTAACATTAAACTATGAAAGTTTGTAGATTTCACAATTAAATTCCGTTCTAACTCACCGTCTATTCTTCCCCCACTCTGAAGCCCGGTACCGCGATACCGATAGGGCGCGGCAAAGCTCGTCTGTCAACTAATACGCCACCCTACTAAAAGCAAAAATATAATTTAATTTTTGTAATTATATAATAGTTATAAAATACGTGGAGTTATTATTAATAATAACGATGTTGTGTAATTTATATTTAAGTTATAAACATTTATTTATTTAATTTGAATTTTATAAATATTTATTCTACGTTAGAGGGGGGGTGGCAAAAGTGAATACACTTACTCACTGTTAAACCTGATTATTTTCTTAATAATTTTAAACTAATTGACAATTCTTTTCGATATTATTAATTATAGTAAAATAGTAAATATAAAAATTAGTTTTAATTAGTTAATTTAATAATATTTATAAATTGTTTAATTTTGTCACGTGCTTACCTGCCAAATTACTGGAAGGAGAGCCTAAATCTCACGTGATGTCTCACTTAGCCAATAAGCCGCCAAAAAGATATTATAGTAATGTACTCGTGACGCAACAGAAATTTGACCAATAACGTATGGGTTTACATTGATTCTTGACCGATTCCGAAATGAACAACCAATCAAAATATGTCTTCTTTCATTCGGATGTATTGTATTAGGCTGCCGCCATCTTAGTGAATTGGAAGGATTAGTTTAGTCTAAAAAAGTTATTCGAAGTTTATCGTTTATAGGTGTTGATGTTTCGATCGTAAGCGAACAAAATGCCGTTATACTTTCAACGACCGGAAAATGCTCTTAAAAGAGCAAGCGGTAAATATTTTATTAAATATTCATTGTTTGCTAATTCCTAGTTAAGATTCTTTGTAAATCATTCTCAAAATCTCATTATCACATATATAAATATGTTATATAGAATCTATAATATATTTGATTGTATTAATTATAAATGTTGAGTCGATAAGATCAACGGAGAAGCTAAAACGAAGATTCCATCTGTTCCTATTATGCCACGTGATGCAGTTAGTTTCTTCTATGTGTTATATCTAAAAGTATAAATTCTTTATACAGACACCATCTGGAATAAATAATATTTAACTTAATGGTCAGGCTGAATTTGTTGAAGAACATAAATAAGTTTCATTAAAAATCTGTCTGCTTATTTTCATAATTAAAATCAAATTTAAAGTGATATTTAGATTCTGTCTTCTTAATAAAGCAAAATTTACTTTCTTCATCTAGATTATACATTTGTCTTTAATTCTTACATCCTAATTACTAATCACAGATACAGGTCTAAAGTAATGCGCATATGTGAAATAAATATAGAAACCAGATGAAGGATTCGGATGTAAAAGGTGATGACAAAAATTCACTTTTTAAATTGTTTTTACTGAAAGTTAGTTAGGTCTACCTAACATTCATTTTGTGAAATAATCTGAAAATCAATTTATGTTCTTAAAAGGACAGTGAAGTCAGAGATGTAAGCCATGCTGACAAATGATAAAGGAATCCTTATTTGCTTTTTCTCAAAAGTAAGTTTATGTGGGTTATCAACTTTTATGCTCAAACCCTTCAAGTGATAAGAGTAAATATATCTCTGAATGAGGCAGTTGGGACCTTAGCACTTAGCAGAGCTGTAGACCATGCCTATCGGAGTACAAAAGTCAAAGGAATCAACAGTTTACGTGTGATATAGCCTCCTGAAGTTGGCCTGTTAGGAATTTTGAAGACTCAGAAATGGGGTAAAATTTAAAAGTGAAAAAATCCAGAACTATTTTTCGAAACAATACTAAAAATTAACTGTTTTCTGCTTTACTAGAGATGGCAAAAAACTCTTAAAATGTGAGAAACAACATTGCCCCTTTACTTCTGGAGTACTATCAGTCATGCTTGACATTCCATTAAAGCCTATTGTATGTTTAACAAGTAGTCTGGTCAAATATCTCATCAAGGATTACTATTGGAGATAGTTCTTTTGACTTTTTAGTCATTTAGAGTCGTGGTTCTCAAACTGTGGTAAGTGATTAATGGCCATCCCAAGCTTTTCTCCCCTCAACCTTTATTGCTGAATGGGTTTGTCAAATTATGACAATATCAATGATGAGCAAGTGGATTCATCCTGTGTCTGTCCCAAGCGACAATTTCTCTTTGAATTTACACATACAGTCCACAAGAAATGTGTCTAAGCTGCATCAAGAGCACTGGTAGGAGGAAAGGCAAGTGGTGGGGAGAATGATCTTGCATTTTTTATGTGGCTGGCTTAACTATAGCCGAAGATCAGGAAGATTATGGATGGTCTATTAGTACATTCCCAGCCTACAGTGTTTTTCCACAGTCTCCACATCATTGCAGCAGGCTGTTGTGGCTAATATCCTCACTCCTGCTATTTTTCTTTGCTTTCTTCAACAAATCACTCTGTAATGTATAAGGTGAAACAATATAATTGTGATTTGTGAATCACAAATAGTTTGTGAAATAATTTTTCTATATACAACATGGCATTTTGGCATCTCTAAGATGGGTGGATGACTAAAAACTGGGTCTTTAAGTTATTTGAAGACAGCAGTGCAAAAAATCAACAGGTAACTTACATTAATTGCATTGCTCTTATTGGTTAGTCATGGTCATATTCCTTTATGAATTCTGTTGATGTTTGTTTGTTTCTCATTGACATTCAGATGTATTTAGTACCTCTGTGCTTGCACCATCTGTGAATGTGCCTGAGAATGCTGAAAAATTTTCCGGCACTCATGTTCAATCAAATCACTTCAAGAGGCAGAGAGAAGTAGGAATGGGTAACATAACACACAAGCGGTGTAAATATGATGCCTTGTATTTTCAGCTTTGTTTTACATGAACTGGAGACAGCAAACACCCTCTTTCACAATGTGTTATTTACTGTGAGGTTTTGTCAAATCATTCTATGAAACTGTCAATTCTACACTAAACATTCAGATCTTGTGAATAAGACAACTGAATTTTTTTAAAGGAAATGCAAAGATTTGAAAGTGAGGAAAGTTTGCATCAGTCAACATCATCAAATTCAAAGTGGCACTAAAGACATCCTATCTTCTCAGCTACCATTTAGCTAAATCAATAAAGTCGTACGCATTAGCGGAATCTCTAATTATGTCTGTTGTAAAATACATAGAAAAATTGGACCTTATACCTGCCTTGAATGATTTGTTTCATGTTGCATTCACAACATGGCAGATAGTGTAGAGTGCCAGCTGATGGATCATATGAAGAATAGTTTGTACTATACATTACAAATTGGTGAGTCAACTGATGTAGCTATATAGGCATTTGGATGAATAGAGCAAAGATCATGACAAAAGAGCATGGCAGACTTGTCATTCACATTCAAAAGATACCTGTGAAGCATATTGGATACACTGTACTATTCACTGAGAAATGTTGGTCACTAAGAAAATGCCCATGAACTTGCAAATTGCCCTCAGTGAAGTGGTCAAAATTGTCAACTTTGTAAAGTCTAGACCTGTGAATGCAAGGATATTTACTTCTATTGCAATAAAATGTATAGTGAGCATATAACATTGCTGTTGTATACAGAAGTCTATTGGCTCTCATGAGGTAAAGTGGTAATGCATATAATGGAGCTGCATGATAAGTTTTCAGAACATCCTTTGAGTTTGACCATCATCTTCCAAACTCCATTTGGATCCAAATGGTTGCATACTTGGCAGATATTTTTTTCTTATCTTAATGAATTAAATTTAGGCCTTCAAGGTAGTTCTGCCACAGGATTCAATGCACATGACAAAATTGAAGCTATGATAAAGAACTTGAATCTCTAGACAAGTTACACAGAGAAAGTGAACTTTGTGTGCTTCCCAACATTACACGGCTTTCTGTCTAGCACAGAACATGCTATATTGTCTACAGAAAGAAGAATCAGCAATTATAATTGCACTTTCATTGTAAATAATATGCCATAAGATGCATTATGGAGACAAATATAAATACAGTAGTAAAATTTTTTTGTGTGATAAGATATAAGGCAACATATATCTAGTAAAAACATGCATAAACAAGAACATGTTGATTGTCCATCATATATGTAATATATGTAAAATACTATTACAAAGTCATACTTGTAAAGTTCACTTACTTAAATTTCACTATATTCACGAAGAAAACATAGCCATTTCCATTTTTATTTTATTTTATTTTTCTTCCTGTCCCTTATGCACTAAGGCAGGGATGGGCAACCTTACCTATGTCAGGGCCACATTTCAAAACTTTTACACTGACGCAGGCCGCATACAAGAGTAAAGTGGGGGAAGTCAGTAAATCACAATTATTTATTCATATATAGCATAGGTATACTTAATTTAGCTTCTGGAACTGATATAAATGTAATATATCAAAATATTTGTTTAATATTAGTCATTGCTAGTTTTAAATTAGTTTTGATGTGACTGTTAGCTGGTTTCTTATTTTAATTTTTACTAAATTTATTGCAGAAAAACTATTCACATACATAAGTTGTAGAAAATAATGTTTGAATTTTTGCTGCATACTTCCTTAAGCTAGAAAATTGATATATTTATTAATATTTTATGCAACGCGGGCCGCAAAAAATATTACTTTGGGCCGCGGGTTGCCCATCCCTACACTAAGGGGACATTTTTATCAAGCTTTTCATGGCTTCAGCAGGTCCACAATGGGGCAGTCAGTTGGTGTGATAAGAAGCCCAACATATCCAGGATGGATCATTCACAAAAAATTTTGGGGGTTTTTTGAACTATCCAAATTTGTTCTTAGGTTCCCAGTGATAGTCTTACAACTGAACTACTCAGTTGTTCATTTTTGTTTACATTAGATTTTACAAAAAAGTTTTTCTTTTAAATTACAATTAAATTAAATTAATTAGAAGATTTATAATATAAAATAAGTATCAGGTCTAAATATACCTATGTAAAGTAAGTAAGGAAAAACTTGCCACTAACCATGATAAAGGGAATTGAAATAATGAACATTCCCACTGGACTTTCCAGTCACAAAGAAGTACCATATGCTTAATGTTTGTTAAAGTCCAAATTATATTGGGCTATATTACTACTACTATTATTAAATGCTATTGATAATGCTAACTACTAGTATTATTAATAATTATAATTAATCTGTTTCTTTGCAGACACACTAAGGTGACATATATCAACACTTGGCAACTTATTGACTATTTATTCAGTTGGGACGCCTTTTACATTACGCGTTTCGGGCATTGGCCCCTCTTCAGCCAACTAGACATAAAAAATAAAACATAAGAAAATTTGTACAAAAATACGCGAGTAGATAAACTGTTTTTTTAAAAAAATTTTTTAAAAACATACCATAAAACACAAACCACTATTGTACAGATGTCGAACAGGATGGACAATTTCATATTTCATATACAACTTGGATAACAAACAAGGTCGACGATAATCATTGGAGAACAAACAGGGTCGTAGATAGCAGCTTGACTACTGGGCTTTTAAATATGGCTTTCTTATAATTTACACAAAATTCAAATAAATAGATTGACAATTACAACATATCTTAACAATATTTGTTTTTACCTGTGGTTGATATTCGCATATTACACCGAAANTATGGAAACGTAATATTGTCACAATGTCACAGTGATAATCCAATTGATTTCAAAGTTTTTCTTCTGTCAGCAAAATTGAAGTTTTGTTCTCGATGTAGAAGGTACGCTTCAAAAAAAGAAAATGAACTCTGTCCAAGATGTTCAAGAGTATTGGAATCTTTTAAATTAAAAGCAGTTGTCTAATATTCAATAAAATTTTTAAAATAAATTTAATAATTTATATTAAGTGCTATTATTATAATTGTTTTCTTAATTAAAGAACTTACAATAAAAACTTGTAAACATAACTTTTTGAACTTACACATAAAATTTAGAAACAATAATACATTAAAAATAAATTTCTCCATTACACTCTTTGTTGCTATGAATTAAAAATAATTTCATTCATTGAATAGTATTTTTAATTTGTGACATTCAAAAAGAGTGAAGAAATTTCTACTGAAACAATAAGTTAGATTCATATAACATACCAATTCCTAAACCAGGTTTTGTACATTGAATGTGAGTGATGACAATTACAAATAATAAATAGTAGTTGGAGAATTAGAATTGAAAATGCAACAATTCCAAGTATCAAACATAATTCAAAGAAAATTGTAAACAGAAATTGTTTTACACTTCATGCTTTTATTGGATGTAAAGAAGAACGTTGCTTGTTAAGCTAAAGAAAATCAGCTTTTAAAGTTAAAAAACTTAGAATTATAAATTAAATAATCATTTTAACATTTTATTTGGTCTCACATATTTATCACAGTTTAAATTCTTGATGGATAATAATTCTACATGTCTTTCTGCATTTATTAGTGGCAGTTTTAATCCAGGAATTTACAATGGCTTCTTTTAGCTCAGTTTTATTTGTTGAATGATGTTTATTTGAAATTTATTTTTTATTTTCTATAATAGATTTAAGATTTTATACCTAAGAATGGCTAGCTAATAACCCTTAAAATGACTTGATCCGTGATGCAATCATCCTCAGAACCAAATGACAGCCTTAACCGGGCTGTTTATTTGTTGCATAAAGTAGCCTGATAAATTAAGGCTGTCTTTTGGTTTATCATCAATACATCAGGCTTTGGGATATTTATATATGTATTTTATCCTCAGAAACATGTTTATCTTTAAATAGATCTTCAATTATTGGAAAAAAAAACTTGCTTTGAAGGTATATCTTGCAGAATTAACTAGTTCATTTACATTCTACACTGACAACTTGATATACAGTAATTGCTTCAACAGAATGTAGACAGCATAATTTGTTTTCCAGCCAATTCAGATCCTGCTGTTTTTATTTTTTATTGTAGACTACTGACTTAAATTGGCAGTTAACATCACAGTTTAAAATCAATTATCTCAATTTGCAATATTTTCTGGTTATACAGTGGTACCTCAGGTTACGAACACCCCAGCATACGAAATTTTCAGGATACGACATGAAATTCGAACATATTTTTGCTCCACGATACGAACAAAAACTCACCATACGACGTTAATTAGTTCGCATTTTTCATTTGTTTTTCTTACTACAGTTATTTTTTTAATGTATTACTTGGCTTTAATTTGAGTATGTTTTTTGCGTTGGAACGAATTATTTAGTTTTACATGTAATCATATGGGAAAAGATGATTCACCTTGCGACATTTTCATGATACGATCTCAGTTTCGGAACGGATTAATTTCGTATCCTGAGGTACCACTGTATTACCATTTCCTAAACATAGTTCAACTTTTTGGGTGTGCTGACATTGAAAAAGTCAGAACAAACTTGATGGCAGGGAGTATCTTAGAGTGAATAATAAGGTGAAACAGTCTGCCATGAGAGATAGGTTAAGGGTGGGAACTTTTGGCATGCTGCCCACCCTTAATGTGACATGTCAACAACTTTTTCTGGCACATAACCTACAGGTCACCTTAAAATATATATATATAAAAAGATGTTGAATATTTGTGTGTTTCATAAAGAATTTATCAGGTTTCTAAAGTGTGTACATACATATATATCAGGGGTGGGCAAGCAAGAGTTCAGTGGGAGCCAAAATGTAGGTTTTGCAAAATGCATGGGAGCCGCAGTTCTGTACCATGATTTTATTATATAATATAAAACAAATATCGAATTTTTTTAATAAACATATTTCCACGAAATTGTGGAAATAAAATTGTAAAAATAATAATAAAAAGCAGAAATTAACACTTTCAGCAAGAGCTGCATGTAACTCAAAAAGAACCACATTTGCCCATATCTGATATATATATATAATTATATATTACATTATAATAATAATAGATTATATATATATATATATATATATATTTCTTTCTTTTTCACATTCATATTTTTCTGCTTTGACAAAATGATACTATCCGCCATCTTCTTTTAGACTTTATTTTTTTGTTAACAGATACAAACTATTAAAACAGCAACACAAATTATTTGAGAATTGTCCATTTTCTAGACCTGAGTTAAACATTCATCATTTCCACAATGAATCAATGCTAGCAAATAATTGAATTGAACTCATGTATGCATTCTCAACAAGTGATACAGTTTGGCAAAGGGCAAATATTTGGCACTCACAGAATAGCGAATGTACGGATGCACTCTAACTATAGTCAACTATTGGGTAGATAGTGATGATTTACATCGAAAAATATTGTAACTAAATGGTTTACTGACTGATACAATTTCCAGATTGGATGGCTTCTGACAGACTCACCTACTGAATTTTTATTTTAAGCTTTTTGAGCTACAAACACTGTACATCTGGTACTTTTCTAATATGTTTTATGGAAAAATATTTAACCACATATCTTACAGATAGTGAATGTAACATGGGATGATGAGAGTTGGATATGACTTTTTAACAATAATAGTTGTTTAAAAAGTCACTCAGCAGTATATATTTGCTGCTACAACTTTTCACCAACTAAAGACATGCTAAATTACAATTCAAGTATAAGAGAAAGAGGTAACAAGTGAAGAAACTGAACTTCTAAACAATATGAAATTTTAAGAGAAGATTTACTCAGACATAAAGAAAATACAAATGTAAATAAATAGATGATTAACATAAAAGTGTTTTTATTTATTCTTATTAATGAAAATTAATAAAGTTTACATTTTTTTGTAAAAAAAAAAATTTAAAATTGTAGATTCTTCTTTTTGGTTACTTTCTTGCATAATTTGTTGCTTTTGAAAATTTTGTGCTACTTTTTTAGTGTTAGATCTGGCAACATAGCTGAACATTTAATGGTTATTCTTATTCAAATTTTGTTTCTAACATTTTTGTAGTTTGCTCATTTTTCATTCAGCTTCCTTAGCTATTCTTCCTTAGGCTGTAATTAGTATTTCAAAGATTTCAATGCAAAATGACAGGAAAATGTTGCATTAGACTCAACTGGCTTACAAAGAAAGATAGTCTTGGTTATACAATATTTCAGTGGGAAACCAAGTCAATTGAAATAATATTTTGCAATATATGTTCATCATCAATAGCATGTGATCAAAAAGACTTTCAGGCAATAAAACATGTCTATAGCAAAATACATGCTGCTCAGCAACCAATTACATTTAAAACCTATTGGCAGCAGCAACACTACTGAAGTAGAAGATAAAATAGATCAAGATATTAACTCTTGAAGCTTTGAAAATTTCTTATTTTTATGTACTAGGAGACAAAATTGTTTTTACCCCCATAGCTACAAGCAAAATTTATGAGGAAAGACCCTTTGTGAGGACTTTCCCTTTGGTCAATAACACCGGGATGTAGTAAACAATATACAGGTAGGCCTCCTACAACGCGGTACCTTTACAACACGTTTTCACTCCAACACGGTTGGAAAAATACGGAAATTTTCTTACAATGCGGTTTATGGTATTTAGAAATGAATTATCTTTCACATAACAGAAAAATGGCAACGGATCACATGATACAAACTGCAATTCGGCATACAGAACTAAATGTCCTTGAAAACAGATGTTTGTCGCTGTTGGCGTGTTATTTATTCCCTTGAAAGTTTCAGGGAAAGTTTCTAGACAGATGTGCATTAGTTACCGTAAACACTCAAATATATCACTAAATTTTCCATCATTTATGCTGTTTCAATAAGTGGGGACAGCAAAAATGGTCCAAAATACAGTATAAACTTCTATTGGACATAGTGAAGAAAAGTCATTTTTTGCGATTTTTACTGTCCACAAAACTGATTGAAAAAATTTTAGCCATAACAATGCCAAATGAAAAGAAAGGACCGTCGTTAAAAAGGAAATTTATAACTCTTCAAAGATAGAAATTTTGGATTGAAATAAAAATCAAGAGTGGATAGCTGATATTAGTAGGCATTTTTATTTAAATGAGTCAACTATTCAGTTGATTAAGCAATCGGGAGAAAAGATTAGAAATTTGGTTGCATCATCTATTCTTGCGAAAAATGTTGCTAGTCCGATAGCACCTATAATGTAAAAAATGGAACAAGCACTAATATTATGGGTAGAAGATATGAACAAGAAACGGTTGCCTTTAAATAAAACTGCACTTAAACACAAAGCCTTAAAAATATTTGATTATTTAAAAGAAATGGGACAGTTGTCAGCTGCAGTGGTGTAGCGTGGGTGTCAGCCGCCCGGGGTGGAGGAAAATTTTGCTGCCTCCTTATTTAGGTATCTTGATTTAAAAGACTAAAATTCAGTTTCGTCACAGAATAAGTAATGGACAATTCCGTGCTCATTTCAATCGGTTCGAATCGTAGGTGCAACAAAAATATGAAATGAAATGGTTCAAATTTTTACAAGATATTATTATTGTTTATTGTGAAATTTTGCCGTCCCCTAAAAGTGCCACCCCTGCCACCCCCACTACGCTACGCCACTGGTCAGCTGATAAAACCAGTGTTAAATTTGTGGCTACTAATGGCTGGTTTGAAAAATTCAAAAAACGCCATTCAAACGCCAAGTTTTTCTCTTTTTAGAACCGAATCCCAGTTTTTGTATTGAGTTGGTGTCTCCTATAATGCGATTTCCCACAACGTGGTATTTTCAAGGAACGTATCTACCGCATTGTAGGAGGCCTACCTGTAGTACCTTATAAACCAATGACCAGTGTACAATGAAAAAAAAAGAGAGAGAGAAAGTTTGCCACTAATGTTTCTGAACTCCCCTGAGTTCTTCAGGTGTTAAAAGGAATTCTGATGGAATATGAATATTTGACAAATTGTTCAAATCCAGAACTCGAGAAATATTTGTCATGTCGCACATGTGGCAAGCAGGAGCTGTATTCTGGTCACTGTCTCTGGTCTCTCGTCTCTCACAAGCTGGTCGCTGATTGGCTAATCATTTGGATTAGTCAATCAGCAACTGGCTTGCGAGAGATGAGAGACCAGAGACAGTGACCAGAATATGGCCCCAGATCTTTATATTTAAACATCGGTGTCAATCAGCACCTGCCAGGCTATCAACAAAACCAACTCCTCTTTATAATTGATGCATGTGGCAATAAGGCTAGATTTGTGTGTGTGAACAGCCTCCAACCATCTTAGGTATTTGTGCAGGGCGAAGCGAGGATGAGCTTTGCCTGGTTAAAGGCTGCCATGATGTCTGGATCCACAACATAAGTGGCGAGGGCAGTGTTATTTCTCACATGTTGTATATCCGTAAGGTGCTCCTGTAATTTGACCCCAAGGAGCATTTAGTTGAGCCAATGTAAACCAGGTTCCTATCAAATCTGTTGTTCCTAATGGGTTTACTATATATGCCAGGGAGTCTCTTATGGTTGGGAGGGTCCTTCCCATTTCAGAGGATGTCAAAGATGATCAGGCACCTCCTGAACGTGATCCAAACATGGCATTTTATGGCGATCTCGATACACACAGTTTTATGTATGGATTAATGTGATAGGGACCCATTCTTTGTCATCAGGTTGGTTGACCCTCTGTATGTCAACCATGACAGCACACTCTGAGTGCATGTGGTGATAACATTCAATTAATTTATGGATAACCTTGGGGTATCCATGTGCGGAGGCTACACGCTGTGTAAGCATTAATTTGGCACCGAGAGCTTGTGCATTACACAAATCCCTGGTGTTTGCAGTATCCCCATTAGGTACAACAGATTTGATAGGGGCCTGGTTTACGTCGATTCAACTAAACACTCCTTGGGGTCAGATTACAGGAGTACCTCGCAGACATACAACATGCGAGAAATACCACTGCCCTCATCACTTATGTATTGAACCTGGACATCGTGGTGGCCTTTAACCAGGTGAAGCTCATTCTTGCATCACCCTGCATGGAACACTTAAGATAGACATTCACATATATTAATATAAATCTAGTCTTATTGCCACATGAATCAATTATAAAGAGTAGTTGGTTTTATCGATAGCCTGGCACAGGGGTGGCCAACAGTTTTTGCCCCCGGGCCAAATTGGAAAGAAAACTTTTCTCATGGGCCGAACCATAGGCTGCCCTAGGAAGATTTTGAGGTGGTGCGAGATCTCATTGTGGTGTCATCTCTTAAAGACTAAATTGTACATAGAGATTACAGATACATTTCTCACATTATCATGCTTTATCAACATTCTATGCTGTACTTATGAGATTTGTAATGGAGGGTTAACTCTAACCAGACAGCAAGTTGTTGACCTTTTTTTTCCTCTCTAAGCGTTAGAATTTTTCACTGAGCTATTCTGACTTGAGTAGCTAATATTGAAAGATTAATCATGGGCCACATAAATCCATTACATGGGCCATATCTGGCCTGCGGGCCATATGTTGGCCATGCCTGGTCTGGCAGATGCTGATTGACAACGATGTTTAAATATGAAGATCTACTTGCCACATGACAAATATTTCTCAAGCGTTTATCTGTAAATAATATTGTGGTGTTTTTTCTCTATCCAGTGGCATAACTAGAAATGTTAGTCTATTAAGCATAATAGTAAATAACAATAATAATTAAGACAAAACCTTTCTCACTTAGTTTCTAGCCATTTATACACTGAATACAAATGTTCTTCTTAATACAAGCCTTCTTAATAGGCCTTCTTCAGGTATTAATCAAATAATACTATTCATTTGATTAATAAAGAAAATTCTAAATATTTGAAGAATCCTTTGGAAATTGCAGTTGTTTACAGATTGTTGTGTACATGTACAACTGAAAAATATTATATTGGTGAAACTGGAAACATGATTGAAGGAACATGAGGCGGCAATTAGACTTAAACGAAGTGGATCTCCATGGCATCAACATTGTAATTTTACAAATTGTATAATTGATAGAAATATTAATAAACGAACATATAAAACAAAAAATATTGTAAAAAGACGTATTATCAAACATTGCTGCATTGTAAATTATCTAAATACAATTAATTTAAATACTGGCGTATGCATAGATGCATGCTTGTATACTGTGATTGAGTATAAAAGTACTAAAAATGTAAAACGTTGTATTCACTGATAAGGCCAACAGGCGAAATGCATTTGGAAATTATAGTAAGAAATAAATATTAAATTTAAATTGTGATCCATCTCTGTGTTAAATTTCTCAAAGTCAGATAGGAGAGAGTAATTTTAACGCATTTATTTCTGAAAATTTACTTTTTTAGAATTATTATTTTAACTTATTTAATAACTGATCCCATTGTTTTCAATTTTAATTTTATAATAAAAATTTAAAAGATAAATAAGAATCATTTAATAAAACAACTATGAAATTACTTTCACGGTCATCATCAGGTTTGATCCTGATGATGACCATTGAAGATGGTAGAAAACGGTCATTTTTGAAGTGAATTATTGCTGGTTTGTTGGTAATTTCGTAGTTATTTTATTAATTCTTACACCAGTAGTGTTGGTATGATGGATGATTATAAGAATAATTTTTAATGTATTTTCTATGTAAGTAATTACTAATCCACATTTATTCATTAAATTTTAAATACTTACCAAATTAATGTCTTTTAATAACTAATAAAGTTAAATGAATAATTACTTGAAAAATTAATGAAACTTAAAAAGTATTCATTAAACTATTATTCAAACAACTGATGAATGTCATTTCATCAATGGCATTGGTTGGTTAATATCAATTAATCATTATGTTGAACAATTTGCAAATTTAATCAGTTCTTGATTACGTGTCAAGTTGTTAAGCCAAAAAAAAAATTTTTTTTTAATGCTTATTATATTTTAGAATAAAATAATTATAGACAATTAAATGTAAATAATAATTGTACTTACAAATAAATTTATTTTTTAGAATTTATTGATGTCGGGAAGAAGCAGAGAGCTCTGGATGCTCTATATGATGTTATCAAAAGTAGAAAACATCGAACTTGGCAAAAAATCCATGAGCCTATTATGATGAAATATCTCCAGCTATGTGTTGATTTAAAGAAGAGCCATATTGCTAAAGAAGGTTTATTTCAGTACAGAAATATTTGTCAACAGGTAAATTTATTTAAGCCATGTTTCTAAATAATTGATTTGGAATTATAAAATTTATCATACATAGATTCAACTTTTACTTTCTTGGCTGTTACATATACACAACAGGAAAGTTTTGGAGGTTTTTTTTTCCAAATCACATTTTGAAACCCACTGAAACAAAAAATGTCAAAAAAAAAAAAAAAAAATTCCATGGATACTGGTATATAAAGGACATTGACGCTATTAAATTTTGGTGGTTAAAGGTCTAGGCAATGGGAAGATAGAAGTCATGTCATATCTAAGAAGGGTTGGAAATAATTATGAAGATTTTACTCATTATTAACATTTACAATTTTCTGTAAAACTCATCACTACCCTCAAAACTAAGGTTTTTCCATATTATAATAATAATATAAAAGTTTTATTATAACAAAACCTCATAACATTCAGGAAAATTGTTCAACTCATTGCTGGATTTTCTTATTTTTACTGTTTTTTAATACAACTCTAATATTTTACAATGAATGTATATAATTTGATATTTTGTTCTACAATTATCAGTAAAATGTTTTTTAATTTGTTGTTTGTTTGTAGCAGTATATTTAGTTTGGGGATAATTTTTTAATTCCATCAAATAAAAATTATTATTATTATATATATATACTTTCAGTTTTAATTAAGTAAAACTTTTTATATTTTAAAACTGTGATGCTCAAACTATTGCCCTGGGCCAAATCTGGCCCATAAACATATTTGACACATCACTTATAAATGATAGAAATAGGCCTACTTTTTGTATATATGGAATATACAAAATATTTGTGGCTTTCCTCCTTTGACTTATGTGCAATTTAGCCTGCCAATTAAAAAGTTTGGGCACCACTGTCTTAAAATATTGACATTGTAAATGGAATTTAATGGAAAACATAGTATGTATTTGTTACTATACTAGTAGTTAGATAACCATAATCTGTAAATTCATATATAATTATTTTGTAAGATGTTTGTTTAAATTTTATATATTCTTAACTGAATGCTAGTGTTAACTTTGTTTTTTTTTTTAAATCTANAATTTCAAATGGCATGCATAATTTAGTGGAGGAAAATAATAATTATTTTTTATTTAGATTCTAATAATAAAATTGTTTTTAAAAGGTAAATATAAAATCTCTAGAAGATGTAGTTAGAAGTTATCTTCAGTTAGCTGAAGAGAAAACTGAAGCTGCTAGAGAAGAATCTCAGCAGGCTGTAGTAGATATTGATGATTTAGATAATGTGCAAACTCCAGAAAGGTATGGTTATGATTTTAATTTCTCTTTTGTTTCTTATGATTAATTATTTTTAAAATATTATAGTTTATTACTGAGTGCAGTTAGTAGTGAAGATACTCAAGATCGTACAGATCGAGTAGTGTTAACTCCGTGGGTAAAATTCTTATGGGAGTCATATAGACAATGTCTAGAATTATTGAGAAATAATTCTAGGGTGGAACGTCTCTATCATGATATTGCTCAACAAGCCTTCAAGTTTTGTTTGAGATACAGTCGAAAAACAGAATTCCGCAAATTATGTGATAATGTAAGGCATTTTTATACTGGTGATTATTTCTTAATTATTATCATTTAATTTAACTTTTGCTAATGTAATTAGCTTCGAGCTCATCTTGGTCACATCCATAAGCACCAGAATCAACAAACTGCTGTTAATTTAAATAATCCTGAGAGTCAAGCAATGCACCTTGAAACAAGACTTGTTCAGTTAGAGAGTGCTATACAAATGGAATTGTGGCAGGTAATTATAAAAACAATTGATAATAATAATAATAATATTCATTTACTTAATGTTAATAATACTTTACAGGAAGCTTATAAAGCCATTGAAGATATTCATGGATTAATGAATTTATCAAAAAAACAACCGAAAGCTCAGCTTATGGCAAATTATTATCAAAAATTATCTCTTGTTTTTTGGAAAGCTGGTAATTTATTGTTTCATGCATCAGCTCTATTTAGATTATTTCATCTTTCTAGAGAATTAAAAAGGAACATAACCCAAGATGAAATTCAAAGGTGTGCAGTTATTTTCAAGTTGTTATTTTGATTTAAAATAAATTATTCTTATAAAGTTTTTCTTTTTGTGCAGAATGGCCTCTCGTGTTGTTTTAGCAACACTTGCTGTTCCAATGCCTCCCAATAGGCCTGAAATTGACAGACTGGTAGAAACTGATGAAAACGTTATAGATAAAAATCATCGTTTATTAGCCATGCTTTTAGGATTATCAAATCCACCAACAAGATCATCTTTAGTTAAAGATTTGGTAATTCTATAAGTAAATATAAATGTTTAAAATTAATAATTATTAGAATTTTTAATACTTTTCTTCTTAGATACGTTTTGGAGTCATTCAAGCAGCACCGAGCCAACTACAAGAATTGTATCGTCTCTTAGAGACAGATTTTCATCCTCTTAAGTTGTGTCCACGTGTTTCTCAGTGTTTTGATTTTATTAACAAATGGGAAGACTATCCTGATCTTCGACAATATATTTCAGCATTACAAGATATTACAATAATGAGACTTTTAAAAGAAGTAAATGATTATACTTAATCTCTAGTTACATGGGATTTTCTGTGTATTTCTATTTTAAAAAAAATTATTTTTCAGGTTTCTCAAGTTTATCAATCTATTGAATTTAGTAGATTGTTAGAATTAACACCTTTTGCTACTCCATTTTATTTAGAAAATATGGTTGTTGAAGCAGCTCGTAGAAATGATTTACAGGTAATTATTTAAAGTAAGAATAAAAGCTTGAAATAAAAATGTTACCCTTTGTACTTCAGTGACTCTTTTTCTTGTTTTAACTGTTAGGCGTAAGCATAACATTATTTGAGAGAGAATGAATCATACACACAACAAAGTTAGTTATACAGGCTTTATTAACCTATTCGATGTTGAAATTTTTATTTGTTGCCTGTGACGCCATGTTGAATTTTCGTTGATGTTAAGCCTAAAAATTTTTTTTAAATAATAATCATGTTTACTGTATCGTAAAAATTATTATTTTATGTTTCACAAACAAAATAAATATATTGAATAATATAGAAACAAAAAAAATTATATTTTAAAAGTTCGTTTTAATATAAAAATTGTGACACATAGCGACATATAGTATCAAAAACGTTCCAATATAAACACGAGAATATTCGGGATTGCCCATGCAGGTCAATGAGGTCAACACGAATATTTTCAGGAACAATGTAGGACAGGTTAATTCTGGAGGATATGCATTTTGGACATGTCCCTCATTAGCCCTCTTTATTTTACATCAATTTAGTTATAAAAACATTGCAAAATTTAAGATAGTTAAATATATACATAAAATCACAATGAACACAATATTATCTGAATGGTTACATGTTTACTATGGTTATAATATTGGAAACTGGATAAATAAATAACAATAATAGTAAAATACTTAAAAATATTATAAAATAATTAAACTATAAAAAGTTTTAAATAAAATTATTAATAAAATGAATCCCTGTATATTATAAAATGGGCAGTGTGGGATTCATTCTCTCTTAAACAATCTTATGTCAATGTTATCATTATATTAATGTTTATTATAGGTAAGAATTGATCATAGGCAGCGTTGTCTACATTTTGGATCTGAGTTGAGTGTATCACAGAGAGAAGAAATAGTTGAAGGTCCTCACTTACAAAGTATGCCAAGTGAACAAATCCGCAGTCAATTGGTTACTTTATATTCTGTGTTGCATAAGTGTGTTGAGCTCATTCAACCAGAAAAAATAAAATTAGCTAGAGAAGAACTGAGAGAACAAATTGTAACTGCATATAATCTCACTTCTAAAAAAGAACATCAGCGCATACTTGAAAGAAGACAAATTATTGAAGAAAGAAAGGAAATGATAGAAAATCTCAGCTATCAAAAAGTAAGAAAATAAGGTTTAAAAATAAAATATACAAATTAGATTATATATAAAATAATAATAAAATGTTTTATTTTAAAACTTTCTAATAAAAGGAAGAAGAAGAAAGACGACAGTTAGAAGAAAGACAGCAAAAATTAAGAGAAGCTGAAAAGGAAAGAATGGCCAGAGAAACAGAAGAAAGAGCAAAACAGCGTATTCTTCGAGAACAGAATGAATTAAAGAAAAAAGTAGTAATGGAGAAAATTGAACAGCTTAAAAAAACAGAACTAGGAGCACGAATATTTGAAGGATTAGAAGAAGAAGTTAGTAAAACTTACTTAAAAAATAAATCTTGGATTTTGAGCTTTGATAAATCATATTAATATATGCTATAGCTTAAAGGTTTATCTTTTCATTACATTGTATGTTAATTATATTTAGGAATTACAAAAACTAGATCCTGAAGAAATTTTAAGTCGTCAAGTAGAACAGTTGGATAGAGAGAGGAAAGAATTGCAAGCTAAATTAAGAAAACAGGAAAGAAAGGTAATTTGAAGTTTTTATAATAACTTTTTATATGTAAATATTACTTGTTTAATACTTAAAATTCATTCATTAAAATTTGAAATAAATTTTTTGCTCAACTTTTGTAACACTGCGATTTACATATAGTTATCACTTATGATAATTTTTAATAGCAGTTAATGGAACTTTTAAAAAAAATGAAAAAAATAATATATTATAAACTAGGAAAAAATTGCACTTATTTTCAAAGTTTATAAAAATTGTGTTATTAAAATAACTTTAATTTTAAAATAGGTAAATGTGTAAAAATATAAGTCTTAGTGTTGAATTCAGAGAGCCTTACAGCTGATTAGAAGCAGGTTTTTATGTTTGGCTGAAAATTCTTTAAACATAATCAAATAATCCCTGTTCTCAATAGGCAATGTGTTTTGCACATTTGATATCAAATAAGTGATTCTGCTAAAACCTGATTTAACCAAATAGGAACTTAGTTAAAAAATATTTTAATATATTTTCTAAGTTTTCCCTCAGTCATAGTAAAATCAGTTATTAACAGCTTTAAAAGAAACTAGTTTAGATCCATTCAAAGTTTGAACTACTGTTTGTTTAATGAGTCAGTCCATCAGTTATCCTCAGTTCCTTCATGCCCTAGCATTTTAAAGAGAATGAGCAATTACTTATTGTGCCAGGCTGGAAATTTTAATCATATTTTTAATTTATTTAATTTAAAATATATGCTCTCCGTCTTAAATTAGTAGTGGCTTGCCCCTGTACATCACTTTTTTTAACAATAGAGTTGTGCCAGTCATCTATTAACTGCTTTCAGGGGGAATTTTGAATTGAAATAATGTGATTTCTGGTTTGCATCGGAAGTTCATATATAGTTAATCAGGGCTTTCTGCATCAAATATTTCCATATCTGGTCTCGGATTTCATCTATATAACTTCATTCTTGAGATTAAAGAAGAATAGATGATGAACACCAGTGGAAATTAAGGTCTACAAATTTTTCAAATTGCAACCGAAAAATTGGTATTGCAGGCAACCAATTTATAAAAGCATTAAAAGATCTAGAATACCTTACAGTGTAGTTGGCCATCTTGTAAGTAACCCTTTCTCACAAAAACAGTAATTGTCAGGGACATCTGCTGTTTTTGTGAATAAATCATGAAATCACCTGTTGATATATAGTTTTTGTAAAACCTCAAAATATTTCATATAAAATATCTCTATCATCATTTTCTGCTGTTGCATAATTCATTGGCAAGTCATCCACCATTAGAATTAACCAGATGCTGTGAAAAACCCATTTTTGCCCAATTTTGACATATGTTGATTCTGCAAAAAAGGCCTCAAATCTTTTTAGATCTTTCTAAAAAAATTTCCAAAATAAATATTTTTTTAATTATATCATTTTTACCTTCATATTTAGAAAATGGTTTTAGAAAATACTTGTGAATATGTTTTAAAACTTTTTTTTAATAAACTCACTTTTAATATGTGGAAATAGTTCAAATTTCTTTTTTAACAAAGTTTATATATTTAAATGATTATTTTTGGTAATTTTTATATCCTTGTAATTCAAACACAAATTATTTATTGTATAAATACAATAAATAATTTGTGTTTGAATTACAAAGATTACTGGCATGGTTTCAAAAATACCAGAATTTTATATCCTTATTTTCTGTTTTATTGAAAACTTGACTATTTTTGCAGTATAATGTATAAATTATTTTCTTTTTTATTATTGTTGTTAATAATATAAATAAAGTTTAATTTATATATTTATATACATAATCATTTTAAAAATATTACTATCTTTCTCATTTATATTTCAAATTTAAAGCTTACTTTTTAAACTGTCTAAACTTGGTCATTATAACACTTCCATTGTTACTTAATACTTCCATTGTTGAAGCCTTAATCCTGTCCCTCTTCCCATGTGGGGAATTTCAAAAAATCCCTTCTTAGTATGCGTTCTCATGACATACCCTAACTGTGTACCAAATTTCAACTTTCAACTCCTAATCGTTTGGGATCTGCGCTTATTATTATTATTATTTTATTCAATGTCTTGCAAAGATGATAAGATAACACTTGAATAACCTTGAGTAAATGACAAATATTTAATAACTGAACATTTTAAAATGCCACAACAGTAGTTTATATAAAAACGTTCACTATAGAGATTATTTTTATACAAACTACCATTGTGGCATTCCATTATTCTACTTATTCCATTTATTACTTATTCTACATTATTCTATTTATACCATTATTCACATATTCTACTGGAAGAAAGTCGTTAGAAACATTTGAAAATGTTTGTTATTAAATTTTTGCCATTTATTCAAGGTTATTCAAGTGTGTTCATTAAACTCAGTCATATGCATATAATATGGTCACTGTATTATTGATGGTGGAAATTTTTAAGTTTATGCACTGCTTAAATATAGAATCAAAATTTGCTTAATGTTGCATTGGGTAAAATTAAAAATTACTTTATCATTGCTGCTTTGGCAACTATTTCATACTTCCTTTTATTCTTGAATTAATCCAATTTTTCTAAAAATTAACTTTTAATAAAAACTTATACTGTTAACTTTATATTTATAACTAAAAAATATTTTAGGTTGATCACTTGGAAAGAGCAAAAAGATTAGAAGAAATTCCATTGTTGCAAAAAGCTTATGAAGAATTTAGGATTGAAGATCAAAAGTTTTGGGAACAACAGGAAAAAGAAAGAGTAAATTTAGATTTTAGATGACTTTAGTCAAGTTTAAATTTTAACTAAGGTAAATATGTTAAAGATTTTATTTTAATTTATAGATAAGTAAATTAAAAGAAGAAAGACAGTCTGCTCTGGAACATCGAGATCGTTTATTAAGAATGAGGGAAGATAAAAATAAATTCGTGGAACGATTGAAAGCAGGAAGAAGTTCTGTTTATAAAGTATGTAATTTTAGTAATTCCATTTTTTATAATTTATAAAAATTGTTTATTACTTTAGCAAATAAATATTAAGTAATAACTATATAAAAATTATAGGAAAAATTAATGGAATTTGAAAAAATGTTAAGTGAGGAAAGAAATAAACGTTTAGAACAGCGAAAAGCAGAACGAAGAGAAGAACAAAGAAAGCATTGGTTGCTTATGAAGAAAAAGGAAGCTGAAGAAAGAAAACAACAAGAGGAAAAGAGAGGTTTGTTTTAAAAGAAAATAATAAATAAAATATTTTTATATGTATAAATAATTAAATTTTATTCAAAAATTGCAGAATACGAAGCAAGAATGGCAAAATTAGAAGAAATAGAAGCTAAGAAACGAGCAAGAGAGAAAGAATTGGAAGAAAAAATGAAACAGCAGAAGGAGGAGGCATTGAAGAAAGAGAGAGAAGAAAAGGAAACTACGTAAGTTTAAAATAGAAAATATTTTGAAATATTATTTTAAAATGCATTTGTTCAATTTAATAATACTTACATTTTGTACAATGATTTTTTTTGTATATGCATTTTCCACTATATGATTTTATTGAGAAAAAAATAATTTAATTTAATATATAATAAGATAAATATATTTTACTAGCAGATAAGCCCAGCGTTGCTCGGGCAAAAAGTAACGATAGCCAAGAGTAAGATTATTACATTTACAGCCAATCTTACCTGTTTTCACAGAATGCAAGAATTAGGTCCCCGTTTCCAGACTAATTAGAAAATTTTTAGATGGGTCTAAAAATATGTTCGATTTCCTGCAAAAATGTGAAAAACCACATCTGCACTTGTAAATCTTGCACATTGCTTTCTCTTAACACTTCCATTGTTGAAGCCTTAATCCTGTCCCTCTCCCCCACAGGGGGGAATTTCGAAAAATCCCTTCTTAGTGAGCATTCTTGTGACGTACCCTAACTGTGTACCAAATTTCAACTTTCAACTCCTAACCTTTTGGGCTCTGCGCTTATTATTATTATCAATCCATTTATTATTATTTTATTCAATGTATAATAAAAATTTGTTTAGCCATTTCAATTTTTACTGAAACTCATCAAACTTAACGTTTCATTAAAGTTCCTATTTGGTCACAATTTAATCAAAAAGCTGCTTCTAGATATTTAGGCTTTATGGATTGATCATTCTTAGAATCTTGTTTGCCAGTTTCTGTTATTACCAATCTCGCCTATAATATTTTAAGTTTAACCATTGAAAAGTATTTAAAATTATAAAAAATTGATGTTTCTTCATACAAATGGTTTCTGCTCACCTTAAAAAACTACGTAATATTCTTAGCAAACAATGGTGCAAGTGCTAAAAATCTGGCAATTCAAGAAACCTATATACCTACATCCGAGTTATACAAAAACGATATCATAAGGAATGTTCATTGTCTTTCTTTTAATTATTTTAATAGAATAGTCAATTCTTTTGCCTCTGATCCCAATACTTTTTGGGCTTTCATATCCAAGTTTTCTAGGAATACTCCTAACAGGACTTTTGTGTTTCATGATAATCAAGTATATGATATTTATCTTTAATCTTAAACAAAAATTCAGTAATATTATTCTAGGAGCCAATTACAAACCACTTACCTTTTCTTCACAAATATATTCTTTTTCCTTCTTATTTTCAGAAGTCTAATATGCTATCAATTTACTTAATACATCTACTTTCAGTACAGATCATATTCCAGCTGCATTTTATAAATCTGCCCAATCTATTTCTACTGTTATACTTTCCAAACTTTTTCTCATTACATTCAATCTCATTATGTTTTCAATCAATGGATCACATTAACAATTATTCCAATTCCAAAAAAGGATAAAAACAGTGTTTTTATCTTTTTTTGATCTATTATACTTTCCCCTTCAATGTTAAATATTTTTGAAATCTGTGTGTACCATAGAATCTACTCTTCTTTATCTAGTAAACTTCTTTCTTTTCAACCTTGCGGCATCAACAACAAACTTATTACAAACTTTGTCGTACATAATTAATGATTTTGAAAATAAGCAGCCATGTTACATTGTATATATTGATATAAGCAGTGCATTCGATTCTGTATTACCTAATATCCTTCTTAATAAAAGAGCATTGCGGACCATTTTTTATGCTAATTTTCAATCTTGCATTGAGTATGGACTGCTCATCTGGTCAATAGTTGCACCTTCCCTTTTACACAAGATTAATTTCTGCTATTATTAAGATATATCTTACATTTAACAAAATATGCAATTTGCCTTTTGCTGTTGACTCTAATATTCCTAGAATTTGCCTGAGTTTCCTATCTTTCTTCAAGAGAATTAAATATTTTGATCAGAGTTAATATATTACAAATATTTTAATGATCTTATTTGTCAAGATTGGCCTTTACTCCAAATTTTGTCAAGAAAACTTCACTCATTTACTTATGTTTTTACTCCTTTTTATCATCTAAATCTATCTCAACGATCTTTCTTTTACCCTATATCGTAAAATCTTAATAATTTTCATAAATTTTTACATCTTGATCTCCCTGGTTTTAAATTGAAATGTAAAAAATGCTGTGTGTCTTAACCTTTCTACAGAGGGTTAGTCAGATATGGCACTATCATGATGTAGTGGAGAATAAACATGAGAAATTTTTAAGAATTTTCTCATTTCCATTTCAGAAAAGAAATTTTTAAACAGTTATGTCTAGTAAAGAAAAACCTTTCTTTATTGTCACATAATTCCTTTTTTACGTGAATTTTTGCCTAGATTTTGGCGATATCCACAAAAAAAAATTTGCAGATATAGACATCATTCTTCAGTGTCGTGTGATCGCCCTTGACGGGTATATCCATCAATCACTGCAGAGTGGTTAAGATTTGTTACCTGTTGTAGTTTTATATTATTTATTTATTTATTTATTTATTTATTTATTTTTTTTTTTTTGTTTGTTTTAAGGGATGTTATTAGTTTTTATGATGTTTTTGTAGGGGTGGAAATGAAATATCTATCAAGACTTTTACTGTAAATTTAATGAAATAAAAAAATAATTATCAATTGTTTCTTATAAATTGACATTTTTAAAAAGCTTTATTTTTAACATTTAACAAAAAGTTTTAAATACTGTAGTGGCATTAATTCTGCAGCTACTAGTATAATTTTCTTACTTACATTTAATCTTATAATTTCATGTTTAATGTTATTTATAATGTTATTTCATTCAGTTTCATGGAATTTCTATTTATAACTAAGTGCATTCAACAAATGGGTTTTTGTATATATGTATAGATTTGAATAGTAGAACCTTCTCTTTAATATTTTCTTGGGGATCCACATTCTAACATTGAAGCAAATTTAAAGTAAAGATTTGGGAAAATTATAAAAAGCAATTGCAATAAATGAAATTAACATTTACATTTAATAATTTCTTCTGTTATTGCTCTTATATTAAAATTGCAACTAGTAAAAAATCAGAACACACGAATAATATTTAGGAGTTCAGTTTAAAAAATAGCTCCTTAATATTGAAGCTTAACATAAAATTGAAAAATGCTAAATTGAGGTCTAAATTCTATTGTTTATGAAGCAATAGAAATTGGGACAATTAAAAATGAACATGAAGTTGGGATAAATGTTAAATTGAGAAATATTAAAATAGGATATTACTGTTTATAATAGGTAAACAAAATATTTAAATTTTACACACATTCAAAAATTTATATTAAAATTTGAGAAATTTAGTGTGGGTATTTGTTGAAATTTATAGCCAAATTTGAGTTGTCACCATTTGGCTAACAACTAGTGGTAGCTACTTGTTTTGTATTTGCTTTTTAATAAAAACATTATTGCATAATACAGTAATACCCCGAACTTACGCGATAGGTAGGACCGCGCGATAACCGCGTAAGTCGAATTCGCGTAAGTCGGGGTATAATTTTGCATATAAATACATACAAATAACACAAAATAAATTGTAGCTATATGTCGAACACGTCCGAAAAGGTAAGCCGAACAATAGTGTGGGGGGAAATGAGTAATTAAGAGTTGCGTGGCGCTCAAACAAAAGACGAATCGACGAGATTTGAAAATCGCGTAACTCCGGATTCGCGTAAGTCGGGGTATTACTGTACTGTTTTTTTTTCACGTTAACAATTATTTGTATTGCTAATTGCATTGTAATTCATTTTGCATATAGAGTACAGCAGAATCAACTTTGTAAACTACCTAATGCACATTCTATATTGATATCATTTTTATGAAAGCATTTCTTTAACTGCATGTTTGTGTAATAACAATAATAATAATAATTTCAATATTTTTTCTGTACTTTAAAAAAAACCACTAACCTGTGAGTAGTTAAAATGATGAGATTAAATTACATTTATTCTCTACGTACATGAAATATTCATTTTATTTAATTATACTTTTATATGATGATTTCTATTGTTGTTATTTCTTTGCTTAAGTTTTATTTTGATTAGTAGTTTGTTACATTTACAATTATTTTTTTTTTGCTCTATAGAGAAGAGAAACGTTCAGAACCATGGAAACCATCTGGTAAGAACAATTATAAAAATTAATTTGTAGTAGATAATAATCTAGTTCATGTTTCTAAACTTATATGTCAGTTGTATGTTATTTTTATGATATATAATTCTGTATTATTAGAATAGAAATTAAATGTATAAAGCAGTTTTAAATAATAATACATTAGAGTTCCGAAAACTCGGCACTCGATAACCTGGTGGTCCGGATAACTTGGCCACACCCTAGCAGGGCAAAAAAAACCGTAGTTAATTCATTTTCATTATAGACAACTTTATGCCTCATAAAGTATTTTTCTGGGGTCTGTCTTATCAGGTAAATTACTGTACACAGTGTATTCATTAATTTTCATTTTCATGTAGTAAAGGCTCTATGCCTTCATAAAGTATATACTTTTCCTTTGTTTAAGGGTATTTGGGCAGTTTATTCTCTGTTGTATTCTCAAGCAAACAATACATACAAGTACAGTACAGTCGACTCCCCTATAAGATCATAGATACGTTCCATTCTTTAGGAATCCGATTTCTTACGAGTCCTTCCAATCACAGCTTGACACGTGAGAAGTTTACGGACTACGGCTGATTGAAAGGTTTTCTTCCATAAAATTAATCGATTCTAGACTAATCCGACTCAACATTTCCAAAATACATATATAGTTTTTGGGGGGGAATAATCCGTATAAACTATGCTATAAACAAAAAATTGTAGGATTACTTACTGAGTGTGCACCATTTGACATCGCCATTGCTCAAGCATGTTTTCGTCGCGGAACAGCTCAGCAAACTGCAGCTGATTTCTAATAACTTATTTTTCTGCAAAAACTTTACTGAACTTTGGAGACATCATTAATATAAATAATTTTTATCGCCGTTGAATAAGAAATGTTTCTTTCACAAGAAACGTATAAAATTACAGTACTGTATTAGACTTACGGTACCTGTACAGATGTAGTGTGGTGCCAGGCGGCGGAAAATATATATATTTTTTTATAATTATAATAAAGTTACAATAAATTAAGTTAATATATAATTATATGTACAGTACCTAATTTATATATAATACTGTACAGACAATAGTAATCTCTCCGTAGTGTGGTACGCTTGATGGCGTAAAGTAGTTTGGCTGCCCGATGACGTTTTACGTAATTATAGGAGTTTTTTTACCGTTTTTTACGGATACCGTCGCAATTTTTTTGCTGTCTTATAGGAATTGTAATTATAGGAACCCATTTTATAGGGGGTCTACTGTACAGTATTTTCTGAGGAAACGCTCGTACTTATTCTTTTTTAACCTCATTCCCAATAACCTGGCATTTTCACAAACTTGGCCATCCTTTGGTCCACATTAGGCTGAGTTTTTGGGACTCTACTGTAATAATAATAAAATGACACAAACAACAATCACTGAGTATTAACTTATTCTGACTTAAATTTTTATTATTGAAGGAAGCTGGAGAGAGAGAGAATTGGCAAAGAGAGATAGTTGGCGTCCAAGAGATTCAGATAAGGATGTTCGAGGAAAGGATGATGAGAATACATGGAGAAAAAAAGATGAAGATATTCCTAAAAGAGTAGAAGAGCCTGTACGTTCCTATCCTGATGATGATTGGAGGAAACAACCTCGTAAAGAGAGAGATGAGAGAGAAGATTCTTGGAGACGAGATGATGGTAACTAATTATATATCTATTTTGATACTGGTACTTTTGAAACCGTGCTTGTAGTTATTACTACAAGCACGGTTATTACTACAAGCACTAATATTTTGATACTAGTAAACTGTTTCATTTTAACATAATATTATACAGGAGACCGCCGCTATCCTCAAGTCCGTCGAGCACCTTATCCTGAACATGAAGATTGGCGAAAACCACAAGAAGAACGTTCAGAATATGGACGTGGATTTGATCGAGATATTGATAGAGATGATAAAAGTTGGAGAGATCGCAGGGATAATAAAGATTTTGATCGCCGTGATAGAGAATTTAACAGGGATGAAAGAAGAGATTTTGATCGAAGAGATAGAGATTTTGATAGAAATAGGGATGACAGACGTGATAGGGATTATAATAGACGACCAGGAGACTTTGATAGACGAGATGAACGTAGAGATAGAGATTTTGATCGTCGTGATAGAGAATTTGATAGAAACAAAGAAAGAGATTTTGATCGTCGAGACAGAGACTTTGATAGAAATAGAGATAGGGAGCGTACTAACAGAGATAGAGGAGGTTATAGTGATCGTATTCCACCCCGTGGTCCTCGTGATAGAGAAGATAGGCGTATGGGCAGTGATGATCGTAACAAACCTAGTGAAGATGGAAATTGGAGAAGCTCGATGAAGAAAGGTAATTTTAAATATCTTTTTGATCTTGTGAAAAAAATGTTTGATAGAAATATAAGTGTTGTATTAAGAGAATCTTTATCAACATATTTTAAAACAAAAGCACTGTTAAAATATATATATATGTTATGGACAAAGTGATTAATCGGGCATTATGAATAATGACCAAATAGGGCGGGCAGTGTGATAAATATTGATTAATTTATCAAATTGACCGGTAATTATGAATACTGCTATCACCTAGTTGGGCAAAGTGATAATAATAAGTTGAGGAGTGATCATCTGACATACACTAGCCAATCGGCACGCTGAGTTGCGTGTGCGTATCGTACAGCGTTTAGTACAGAATTTTAAATTTGATTAAAAAAACTCCACTTATTTCATTTATAAATATTTATTTTTTGTAAATTATATCAAAGTACTATTAACTATATTAATTAAACTAATATTAACGAAAAGTATTATTAACAATTTTTGGTATAAATTATATAAAAAATTAAATGCTTTTTAGTTTATTTATTTGAGCAGTTAACATTTTCATGACATTTGGAATTACATAATTTTTTTTTCTTTGGTAGCATTTGCATCTATTAGATTTTCAACCAATTTTTCAGCAGCATTAACTATAGTTGTGGCCATCAGGAATTGATGACATTCTTGCACATTCTCTAAGC
>NW_019386082.1:30643-40510 GCF_000671375.1 Centruroides sculpturatus
TTTTTTTTTTTTTTTTTCATAATTGATGATCTGTAGATATAAAAACAAATATGTCTTGTTTATGAAGACAGCTGAAATTGCACTATTATTTAATAATAATAGTGAGTGGTGAATGAATGTACACTTCTTATTAACAGTGGTTGCTGTTGTAGCAGAGTTCATTCCATTACCTACATTCTTAACTCTATTTAAAAAGAAGTATAGTGATATAAAACAGAATAATATAGTCAAATCTTACTACGGCAATTTTTTGATAAATTCCTTCATAACAATAAGAAATATTCCCTACACAGTTTATACTAGCTTAACAAAACTTTTTCCAGGTGAATGATATCCTTTACTGCAATAAATTGTTTAGCAAGGAATTTTTTTTAAACTGTATTTGTAAAATGTGTAGACTTTCCTTTCTTTATCACAGTAATAATGCAGTAAATTAATTTCAATGTATCACTCATTTTTAGAATCAAAATATAGTACTCTTAATATACAATTCCACAAAAATATTACTTGCAGGCAGTTAGTACAAAACCTGAACAGATTTCCAGATTTAGCATGTTTTTGGTGTTTCAGCATTAAATTTTTTAATAATAATATATCTAACTTTCCAAAAATAACCCTACTTGTAGTCTGACAAGGTTACATGGAGGAAGGGAATATTTTAGAAATCTCTCTCCACAATATTTTTTCTTGTTTTGCCTAATATTGTTAGTGATTTCACTGTATTTTGTTAATAAATAAATTACGTTTTTTAGAAAGATAATACTATACTATGTGAAATAACAATGAATGAAATGTTATAAATGTAATGTTTCTAACATTTTTTTAAATTCTAATGAATGAGTTTTTTTTTTAATTGTAGAAGGAAGTAGCAGCAATGTATGGAGAGACAATAAAGATAAGAGATCAGACAGATTACGTAATAAAGAAGAACCAGATGAAGAAGGATGGAAGCGTGTCTGTCGTTAATAAATTAAATTGATTACTTCAATGACGCCTTAAAAGTCTGCATAGAAATATGCAAAATGATAATGGCTTCCGTTTGATTTGGGATTTGCTTTGATAATCAACTATATAAAATCAGCATTTAAAATTTTCAAATCAACTTATTCTAGTTTTATATGGTTATTGCTAAATTATTAACATTGATTTTTTTTTATAGTATTACTATACTGGTCTTACTAATTATGGAAATAGTAGGAGAATAAAGCAAAATCTGATTATCATAATTATTTTATTGATAATATGAATGATCTTTAAATTTTGCAAATTTTAATAAGAATTTAATGTTTCATTTAAAAAACATGCATATTTTATGATGCATTTCTGTAACAAAGTATGTATAATTTTTTTCTGTTTTTTTTTTTGGATTGTTGTATATTTGAGCTAATTGGTAATTTTTCTCGGTACAGTAATTTAATAAATCATCTCTCGTAAACTCTTCTTTTGGAAATTTACAGCCATATATCTTCTATTTTAAAAATTAACTGAACAGGGATTTGTATAAATAATATATTATGCATAGAGATATTGTATCTCAATGCTTTTTGAAAGATATTTTACATCAATAATAGATAAATTAGTTTTATGATCACAATATGAAAAAATAATTTTTAGTTACTGATTCTCAGTAGGATATAATTTTTTAATATGTAAGTTTTACAGTTAAATAAATATCTGCATATCATTGGATTTCTGATTGTTCAAACTTTAAATATTATACACAACCATTCAGATTTATTGAATAAAAATTAAATAATTAAAAAATAATCATTTTCCATAATTTTCATAATTATTTCCAATTTAACTATAAGTAATAAAATGTGTTTTTCTTTAATGTACTATTTTTTATGAAGAAAGTAATTTCTCAATTTATATCCTAAAATGATTCTTCACAACAAATGATCAGTAGAAAATAGAATAAAAAAAATAGAATAGAATAAAAAAAAATAGAATAAAATAGAATAAAAAAAAATTTTGATTGTTATATTCTTAAATGATTAATAGTCTTATCTGTCATTCTGTGGGTGATTTTTGCTTCTTTTATCATTTAGTCTTTAAATTATAGCTTAAATAATACTGAAAGAATATTAGTTTCATATTATATACAGTAATTTATAGAATACTAATAAAATTTAACCATATTAAACATTACAAATTGATTATGTAATAAAAGGCAATAATTAGTTTAAAATAAAAATTGCATCTTTGAATAATAATGTATTTGCACTCTTCTTCAAAATGTTTTCCACCATTTGGAACTCCAATTGGCACATTATTAACTGCGTGTATATCACATTTAGAGGTTTGGGTTTAGTGTTACACAATTATTACGTAATTGTTATTAAACTTACGTCATCACAGATATAATATATTGTAATACCAAAGAATCAAAGACAGAGAGATAGATCTGACTCACTGTCTGGCATTTTATGCCTTGAAGTCATTTTATTTTGGATTTATATAGGTCCTTAATAACAACTTTGCCATTAATCAGACTACTATGAATTTCAACATACAGTACCTTGCAGCAGTCAAACTGTTGATCTTTGTATCTTTTAGAAGTATGACTATACTCATTTCTGATATTTACTGTAGGACTGGACTTTGTGCTCCATGAAGATGTGAAATCCTCCAGATAAACACTTCTGTTATAATTATATGAGTGCTAAGGTAATATCCATAGTTTATCTAATGTCACAACACCTGCATTTCGCATAATCCATTTGTAACACGAGTTGAAAAGGGACATAATTATCCGAAATGCATAATCAAAGAAATAAAAAGTTTTTCTAAAGCTTGTCCTCATTTTTATTGATGGTATAATAAGTGTAGCAAAAAAGAAAATCCGCCTTAGAGCTTGTATAATTTAACACAAGACTAGACAAGAAGTGTATCGCATACTTGTTATAGTTCTGATTGACAACTTTAATGCTGAGGTTCTCCATTAAAGTGAAGTGCTCTTAAAATTATACTTATGATGCATCATATGTTTATTATTGAATACAGAGCAATCATATCATCTGTAGTATATATGTGAGTACAATTGTCCAAGCCAACCAGAGAAAATCACTTTTCATCTGAAAAACCCTCCACATCAAAATCATTTTAAGTACCCTTGGATGATACTGAGCAAACTTCCAGGTGCACTTGCATCTATCTGTCTTGTAGTCAGACAAGTTTCTTCCATGTTTTCCAGTAGATAAAACCTTCCAGTTTCAGGATACATTTAAATTCAAGAAAATATAGACCGTAAATAGAAATAAAATTATTATTGATAAACAAATTCTGCCATTTTGTTTTATACCTTAGTACAGAAATTCTTAAACTGGTATAGAGATTCTAGGGGTCTGCAAGTGATTTTTCAAACAGAATTTTTATTTTATAAAAGTAATAGAAATACTATGCAATCCCAATTAATCTTTCATTATAATCAATTGTTAGAATTTCTTTTAAGTACTGTAGTTTAAACAAATTCCTGCTGTATAAGTAGGGTTGCCATCTCCGGGTTTCAGCAAGTTGTATCCGGGCACCGGATTTAAGTATTTTTCCAGGTTGTGTAGTAAATCCCCGTGAAGTTATAAAAATAATGTATATTAGAAATTCAGCAGTTCAATATTTCCATTTATAGAAAAGAATTCAAAATAGAATTGACTTTTATGAAGATCCAGGCGAAAATTCTTGAGTTTAATTGATACAAGATTATTGAATTGTCTTCAACAATGTAAACTTGACTTATCAAATGTAAGTTCTTACTCTGTAGATAGCTCATCTGTTAATTACGGCAAGAAATTAATCGGCCCTAATATTCATTTTATTGGACTTATGAATCAGCATATTTTACAGCTTGAAAATCAATCAGTAACAAGTTCCGAATTGCATGGAATAATGTTATCTGAAAAATAAACCAGAGAATAGATTAGATCAATTTTTCAGTATTAAAATGAATACAAATTTATACCACGTATTTCCTAACTACCTGTGAGAAACAAACATTTGTTACTGAAGCAAAGGTATACATAAAGGCTATTGATTACTTGGTATAATTTTGAAAACAGCCCATTCAAATATTTTTTAGTAATTAATCTTAGTATTTGAAATTTTCGTTCCTAAGACTTTTTAGATGCTGCAAAATATGTAAATGTAGGAATTAGATGCGGATAAATTATATGATGATATATTCCTTTTTAAAAATATCATTCCTTTCATCAAATCGCTCGATTTGCCAACCAATAAAAATATTTTTCTCTGATGTTTTCACCGAATTACCAAAACTTGTTGGTAACATTCTATCGATATCTATAAGTAATGCATATGCAGAAAGAATTTTTTCGACTGGAAAATACTTGGACAGAACCGTAACAGGATGCGGATTGAACAGGTAAAGACAGAGAATTATGCCCAAAGCTTAATTTCGACATGAGCTGCCGAGAATTTTACGAATTCATAAAATCAGAAAATGCCGATTTTGTAAAAGCTGCGATGTCAGACAAGAAATATACATGGAAAAGTCTACATAAATAAACAAATTATTATATGTTAATTGGTATAGATTGTTTATCTGTTGTTATTTTATATATAAAAATACATTAAATGTTAAGGTATTTTTATTAATACAGTAGAGCGTCGTTTATCCGAATCAATTGGGGACTGGGGTTGTTCGGATTAGTGATGTGCCGGATATCGGTATTCGTATCCGAGGGGGAAAAAAGATCCGTATTCGTATCCGTATCCGTTACTTTTTAGCGGATCTTTAACGGATCTTTTATCTTAATGTATTTCATTACTTGTATGAAATTTTAAAGCAATAAAGATAAGTAGCAATAAAATACCAACAACTTCAATTCAAATCACTGTTTGTTTCTTAAAATCACATATTTGGCACATTCACATTGCAAAAATTTTATCATGCAAAATTCATTTACTATCGTAAAATATTTCCATCTTACACTACTAAACATTTTTTTCGACATTGTTTTTATTTTAATTTAACACTCTCCAAAAATACAAACGTAATCTACGCTATTCCGTGTCACACTAAACTATAAACAAAAACACGCAGTGCGAGTCAAAACACGTCGCGTACTAACGCAAAGCGTTAACTATCGGTCCAAGGTCACACGCACCGGCGACGACTGAGTACGAAAGTTGAGATCCGTATCTGCGGATCTAGACACTAATGATCCGTATCCGCGGATATACATTTTTAACGATCCGGCACATCACTAATTCGGATAAGCGATTATGTACGAAAAGATATATTAACCTATCCCATGTTGAAATTTTTCTCCGTTGCGTGTCGCTTCGCGTTGAATTTTCGTCGATGTTAAACCTAACGTAAACTTTTTAAAATAATAATCGTGGCTATTGTATCGTTAAACATTATTTCTTTATTTTTTACAAACAAAATAAATATACAGTAGAGCGTCGATTTTCCGAAAGTCAATCATCCGGAAGATTTCCAGTCGGCAAATTTAAATTTTCGCCAGTGCTGTGGAAGTTCAATCTTTGGCTATGTCTTGGGCTACTCAAATATTTTACGTTTTTGATACTAAATTAACATCTGAAGTATAATTTTTTATTGTTTTTATATTTTTCAATATATTTATTTTGTTTGTACAAAATAAAAAAATAATTTTTAACGATACAATAGTCTTTGTTAGGCTTAACATCGACGAAAATTCAACGCGAAGCGACACGCAACGGAGAAAAATTTCAAAATCGGATACGTTTAACTATTTTTTCGTACATAAATCGGTTATCCGAAATATCAGTTAAACGAACAACCCCAGTCCCCAATTGATTCGGAAAATGACGCTCTACTGTATTGAAAAATATAAAAACCAAAAAAATTATACTTTAGAAGTTAGTCTAGTATCAAAAACGTTCGATTCAGCGTGACAGTCCTCAGAAAAACACCACACAAAAGTGCCAGTGTTGCCAGCTAAAACACACACATCAACAAAAAAATATTGGAGTAGCCCAAGATATAGCCAAAGATTGCAGCGCCACAGCACTAGAGAAAATTTAAATTTGCCGACTGGAATTCTTTCGGATAAACGACGCTCTACTGTATGCATATAATGTGGATAGTAAGTGATCGTTAGAATTGTATTTAATTTGTAGGAATTTTAGAATGTAATTTTTTTCAATAATAATTTATATAAATAAAAACATTAAGCATGTGTGTGTGTGTTTTTTTCCGCCATCGTCTCTGGATGAGACCTAGGTCTAAGATGGCAACCCTATGCATAAGTGTAAAGATAATGGTTATGGTCTAGCAAAATGCATCACATGAAAGGGGTCTTCAAATTCATAAAATTAAGTTTCTGCCTTTCTAGTGTCATTGTGGTATGGAAAAAGATGATCAGTATCCACAGGGCAGAATTAAAATAAATATAAATAAAACTGGATGTATGCAATTAATCTATATACATAATAAAATCTGAATATTTATTTTACTATAAATAAAATGTTTATTATTGCAATTGAAAACTAGTTTTTAAAAATATACTTCAGCATCTTTACTAAATTTTGTAATGTTCATAAATTGTTAAATAAGAAATTAAAGTATTTCTGTGGAGTCTGAAGTTTCATGAACATGCACAAAGATTGTGCATGTTCATGAAACACATTGATGATAGTGTCCAGACCTATTTATAGACCTTAATTTCGACTATTGAACTCACTCCACCCAGTATAAAAACGCTTATGAGAATAACTTTGAGTTGACGTTCATTCCCTATTATTATTTTTTATTACTTTTCGATTATTTTTTTAATTTTGTTATTAACGGAAAGACTAAGTTATTGTAAATTGAATTTCGATCAGAACTGACGTCATTTCTCTTGAGTAAAATGGCACCTAAGCAAAGAACTCTTATGAGTAGACAAAAAAGAAAAAAAAATACATTCGATTAAATATCATCGACTTAAGTATTCATTTCTGAATGCAAATTAACTGTAAAATTACATGGTTATTAAAACATTTTCAAAGAAACGGTCACGTGTTTGTTAATACAGTATTAGCTAGTATCGAATATATGTATCTACCTATCTGTCTGTACAGAAAATACGCTAAGGCAAAATTTATTTCCAATTCGTTAGAAAATACTAATGTACACTAAACATGTCTTATACAAGGTAGGTCTAATAATAAATTTTATGTAAATAAATTTATTTGCATGTTATCACTCATTATTTGTAACTTAGCAACAATTTTTGCAGTAAATATTCTGCTGGGTATAACTAGCATTATACAATACTTATAATAATATTTCGAATCATTTTATTTCCTCGTTATTAAGGGGTTTTTTTTTTGTTCGAATAATTTAAAGTAAGAAAATTTCACCTCATTACGCACGTTTAAGTTAAGTAGAAACATTGTTCAGTTCTTTTGAATGTAATATATAGAGCATCTCATTGGTCAACACATTTAATGTTGACCAATGAGATGCTCCTACTAATTTACTAGCTGTATAAATATAAGCGCCTACTGTAGTATCTTTGCTTTGTCATCGACGTTTTAAGTAATTTGGCATTTCGTACCTGTGTCATACGTTAGAAAAGAAAACAAAAACAATATTCTATCAAAATGTCAGACACAGATGAAGCCGATTCTTTGGGTGAAGAAAATGAAACAAGAAAGAACGATGAGCATAGCGAAGCATTACTAGAACGTGCAATTGACGATTCGGACGAAGAACAGAGTACTGAAGATTCTGAACTCGAAGAGATAAAAGCGAGATTAAAGCAGATAGAAAAAGAATCTGAAGAGTTAAAACAAATACAGAATGAACTTGAGATTCAATTGACTGAGAGTCCTCCAGAAACAAATGACTATGACTATTTATCACTGGAAGAAAAAAAAGAAATTGATGGAAGATCAGTTTATGTAGGAAATGTTGATTATGGATCAACTGTTGAACAGCTGGAAGAACATTTTCGTGGTTGTGGCACTATAAATCGTGTGAGTATTTTGTGTGATAAGTACTCGGGTCATCCTAAAGGTTTTGCATATATTGAATTTGCAGATAAAGATTCTATAAACGCTGCTATGGAATTAAATGGATCATCTTTTAGAGGAAGATACATTAAAGTAGAACAAAAAAGAACGAATCTACCACTAATTAGTACCACAAATAGACCACCAAGAAGACACTATCGAGGAAGTTCGCGGTCACATACTCGAGGGGTGTATTTTGGATATCGTCTAACTAGATGGCCGTACATGAGTTGGAGAACATCGTATTATCCTTATTGAGAATTATTAAATATAAATTCAGAAATTTTGATACATACACAACTCAAACTTTTCCATTGTGAGTTTGTGCAGCCGGAATCCTTTTGACATGTAAACTTTTTTTTCTTATTGACAATATACTGTATATCATAGTATAGAATCATACCCGTTTTAACAGTAGTATGAAATATGATCAGCATTTTCAGTCAAATTCCCAGATTGCTCCATGTTATTAAAAAATTACTTTGTTTTTATACTTTTGAGTGCATATCATGCAGTGATAACTTTGCAACAATTTAATAAATTCTTTTTCTTCTTAAATTCGTACTCGTTTAATTTTTACTTATCATCATCAAACACTGGTAATATTGAACAGGAAATGAGGTGAAATTCAAGTATTTTAGAGGCATGTACGGTTTATCATCATCAAACACTGGTAATATTGAACAGGAAATGAGGTGAAATTCAAGTATTTTAGAGGCATGTACGGTACGAGTAATAATTTTGATATATCCTGTTACTGCTATTGAAGAACCTAATTAGGCTCTTACATTAAGTAATTATATATTGATAGCATATAAATTATGGCCTGTCCATAAATTATGTAATAGATATATGCGTTACATAATTCCCTGCATACCCATAAATTATGTAACCCATATATCCATTACATAATTTATGGGTATGCAGGGAATCGTTACTATGCATTAAAGGAAACTGGGGGTTTTATATAGAAACTTAACATGATGATAGGATCTCAACCGTTGAGAAAAAGAAAGATTCATTTTTGTTGCATGGCCGTTCACTATGCAACACTTCAGAAACAGATTTGTCACTGCTTTTACGTTATAGGCTTACATTTAATTTATAAAATAACGTTCCGTACTCCGTGCTGTGTATTAATTTATAGTAAAATTAAGGGACTGGTCGAGGATATGCGTTACGTAATTTTAAGGGTGGATATGTGCGGCATCATACAAAACGTTTCAAGTTGAAAAGCATAATAAAAATAGCATTACGAATTTATTGAAGATAAGTTCAATTTGTTGGCCCAAGATTGCTTGTAAGCGCTCTTCTTCCCATGTTAGTTGCTATTTTCCACGGAGAATCTCAACTCATTTATCCTCAATTATGTATATATATAAAATTGCTTGTCCTGATTGACTCATTCACTCATTGATTCATCATCGTCCAGAGCAAACCGCTGAACCTAAAGAGGTGAAATTTGGTAAACAGTTGGGGTACGTCATGAAAACGCTCACTAAGAAGGGATTTTTCAAAATTCCCCAGCGGGGGGGAGAGGGCGAAAATTAAGGCTTTGCCGGAAAAACGGCTTCTACTGTACTATTTTACATGCGATTTTTTGTTTTTAATTGCGTTTTAGTAGGGTACACCAAGGGAATGCACACTTGGAAGGGATTTTTCGAAATTTCCCAGCGGGGGGAGAGGGAAAGGATTAAAGCTTAACCGGAAGAACGGCTTCTACTGTACTATTTTACATGCATTTTTTTGTTACATTTAGTCTTCATTAAATACTTAAGTGTATTAAATTAATAACATTTCAGACATTGTTATAAATATTTTTATATATTTCGATTTTTTAACCAAATGTTCGAACCTTTTTAAATT
>NW_019386082.1:44481-53530 GCF_000671375.1 Centruroides sculpturatus
TATATATATATAAAACAACACTAATTTTTTTATCTTTTCTAAGTTATTTTTAAGTTATTGTTACATTGTGTTATGTAAGTTAAGTTTTAGTATCATTTCCTTTCTCCCTCTCTTCCACCACCAGTTTACACCTCCACCGTCATCTATCCTCAAAGGTAAAGTGCAAATAAAACTACATTTTTTTTAATCAATTATTATCCTATTATGCTTATTTATACATTTACAACTACAAAATGCATTTTTCAGTGTTTTCCTTACTATAGTTATTTTTTTTAAATGTACCACTTAGCAACTACTCTCACTTCCTCAGCAGTTTACTTACAAATATAATCAAACACCAAACAATTTGCTGAGCTTATTATTATTATTATAGCTTATTATTATGTGTTTGATTATATTTGTACCACTTAGCTTTAATTTGAGTGTGTTTTTCGTGTTGGAATGAATTATTTGGTTTTACATGTAATCATATGGAGAAATATGATTCACCTTATGACATTTTCATGATACGATCTCAGTTTAGGAATGGATTAATTTCGTATCCTGAGGTACCACTGTATAATCAATATAATGATTTCATAATATATGTAATTACTATTTATATTGATGGAACAAATAGGAAATATTAAATTTTCTTAATGTTCAGAAAAGTGAAACTAACACTTGTGAAAAATAAATAAAATCCTCATTTAAAAAAAACAGAGACAATGCTGCTATTGTTAAACAACAATGCAAACTTTTCAGTCATCACTGCAGAATAATAAGATTGAAGAATTAACTTATTTCTTTACTCAATTTATCTGTTGTAGTTTCTGATTTCTTGGAACAAGAAAGAAAGAAAAAAAAAATACTATTGGTAAAAGAAAGGTAATTTCAGAATAAAGAAGATATTTAAATACAATATGACAAAATAATTCACAGCAGAAGTTTTAAAAATTGCTTACAACAGCTTATGAGTAAGTGCAAAAACATATTTAAGATAATTTTGTTGAGAAGCTATAACATTAAAAACTGTTCATTCTAATTATATGGATTTCTTTTAAACTGATTAAATTTGAAACTTACTCATCCAAAATTTGGCAGTTATGATTTGATTGCAAAGAATTGCAATCAATATTTTATACTTTGATAATGGATCATTCCACAAAACAAGCAGATTTGAATTCTTATTTATCTTTGTGGAATGACAATCTTGTGGAAAGATTCTTCTTGTCTAAAACTATGCAAAATTACTTTGAGAAATTTTCAACATTAAGTATCTTCTATAGTTTTTAGACAGAGACGAGTATAAAGAAAAATCAACTCCACTTATGTTTAATGATATGACAAGAATATACCATATTTTCTTCAGAAAGTCAAAAGTCAAATTGGAAGTGATGCAATGGGCTAGATTATATGTCAATTTAATAATAGGTACTAACATCTGATTAATAAGTTTAATTTAATAATCAGGTGTTAGTANAATTTTGATAGTGTAGGTGCTAGAATAAAGAAAAAATATTTAAATAAATATAAGAAATAAGTTAGCAAATTTTACATAATAAATAAAAAGATTAAATCTTCTATAGTTTTTAGACAGAGATGAGTATAAAGAAAAATCAACTCCACTTATGTTTAATGATTTGACAAGAATATACCATATTTTCTTCAGAAAGTCAAAAGTCAAATTGGAAGTGGTGCAATGGGCTAGATTATATGTCAATTTAATAATAGGTACTAACATCTGATTAATAAGTTTAATTTAATAATCAGGTGTTAGTATCCATTAATCATTAAAGTGAAACTGTTATTTGAGAAGCCTATGGTTTTTCTGTACTTAAACAACAGTACAACTTCTGTGTATATGTTGCCTACTTGGACCTTGTTTATTAGTAGGACTTATACTGATAAAGTTTCTGATTAGTAAAGAGATGACATCTTAGTCAAAAGTCAAAACAAAATATCTTTATTTTCACCTAAAAATAAAGATATTTTATTTTCTTCTAACTTTTCAGAACTTCAGAAACTTCACCAGTATAATAAGTCCTATTAATAAACAAGGTCCAAGTAGATAATATATATACAGAAAGTAAAACACTAAGAACAAACAGGTAAAAAGAATTAACAGTACAACTTGTTCAATTTGAAAAATGAATAAAATGAAAACCTTGTCTGTTTTAGAAAATTTATCACAAAAAGTATTTCAATAATCCACAATCATCATCATATTTTAAAAATTACTTCAAACTTTCTCAATATCTTATATCTTCAATAATAATGATGATAATAATAATAATAAACTTACCTTATCACCATCACTTTTTCNACTTATCATCATCAAACACTGGTAATATTGAACAGGAAATGAGGTGAAATTCAAGTATTTTAGAGGCATGTACGGTACGAGTAATAATTTTGATATATCCTGTTACTGCTATTGAAGAACCTAATTAGGCTCTTACATTAAGTAATTATATATTGATAGCATATAAATTATGGCCTGTCCATAAATTATGTAATAGATATATGCGTTACATAATTCCCTGCATACCCATAAATTATGTAACCCATATATCCATTACATAATTTATGGGTATGCAGGGAATCGTTACTATGCATTAAAGGAAACTGGGGGTTTTATATAGAAACTTAACATGATGATAGGATCTCAACCGTTGAGAAAAAGAAAGATTCATTTTTGTTGCATGGCCGTTCACTATGCAACACTTCAGAAACAGATTTGTCACTGCTTTTACGTTATAGGCTTACATTTAATTTATAAAATAACGTTCCGTACTCCGTGCTGTGTATTAATTTATAGTAAAATTAAGGGACTGGTCGAGGATATGCGTTACGTAATTTTAAGGGTGGATATGTGCGGCATCATACAAAACGTTTCAAGTTGAAAAGCATAATAAAAATAGCATTACGAATTTATTGAAGATAAGTTCAATTTGTTGGCCCAAGATTGCTTGTAAGCGCTCTTCTTCCCATGTTAGTTGCTATTTTCCACGGAGAATCTCAACTCATTTATCCTCAATTATGTATATATATAAAATTGCTTGTCCTGATTGACTCATTCACTCATTGATTCATCATCGTCCAGAGCAAACCGCTGAACCTAAAGAGGTGAAATTTGGTAAACAGTTGGGGTACGTCATGAAAACGCTCACTAAGAAGGGATTTTTCAAAATTCCCCAGCGGGGGGGAGAGGGCGAAAATTAAGGCTTTGCCGGAAAAACGGCTTCTACTGTACTATTTTACATGCGATTTTTTGTTTTTAATTGCGTTTTAGTAGGGTACACCAAGGGAATGCACACTTGGAAGGGATTTTTCGAAATTCCCCAGCGGGGGGAGAGGGAAAGGATTAAAGCTTAACCGGAAGAACGGCTTCTACTGTACTATTTTACATGCATTTTTTTGTTACATTTAGTCTTCATTAAATACTTAAGTGTATTAAATTAATAACATTTCAGACATTGTTATAAATATTTTTATATATTTCGATTTTTTAACCAAATGTTCGAACCTTTTTAAATTCGAATTTGTTATTGCGTATTGGTTCGATTATAGAACGGTTGTAAACGTTCCAGAAAATTGATCAAATTGAAAATAGTTTGTTTGATTCTCAGCAATTCTCATCATTTTCGGCGGTAGGTGTTATATAACAATTACTATGGTTGTTAAAGTACTGAATATAAATGGGGTTTGCTTGCAAAACCTCCGCGGGCGAAGTCGCGGGTAACAGCTAGTATTAACATAATTCTTAATCAGAAATCTTTCATTAAAATGCAAGTCACATATTCACGATTTTGTTGAGTTATAAATCTTTTCGAGAAATTAAACGTTTCCACTTACCTAAAACTGGTTCGGAAGTGCTGTAAAAAATGCCGCTTCTCATCAGATTTAGTATCCAGACTTACACTCAGTCGCAAAATACTTATTCGGCACGCTTTTGTTTCTTTTACTCGTAGAGAAAAATTACAAAATACAAGAAAACGACAAAATTACCTATTAACAAACCGGATAAACTAACTTATCGCCGCAAAGCGACTCGAGCGCCAGCTATCGGCTATCTGACACATTAACTTTATTTTAGAGTATAGCTCAAAGACCAGTATATCTATCGATTCTGGTAGCACCTCCAAAGTAAAAGAAACACTAGTAAATTTTCCAAAACTATTTTCCTTAGTAATATTCATTTTTCTATTTATATTATGTCGTATTTTAATTCTATGTTACTTATGGATTAGCAGCACATAAAGTGCAGCCGGATGGCCGAGCTGTCAAGGTGGCAGCCTACCGCTCTGGGGGACCCGGGCTCGAAAAATCCCCAGGAATTTTTAGGGGGTGGTCCGTTCGGATATGTCGGGCCCCATTGTGGGCCTGGCCGAACCCATAATGGGCTTGCAAAAAAAAGGCCCTCTTAGTGCCCACAGGGCGGGGAGTTAAAAAAAAAGTCACATATGGTAGGAATTTTATTGAATTCGCATTAAAAATTTTTTATCCGCTGAATTTGACTCTCCAAGATTAAATCCTAAGTGTATCACTGGTCCACACATTAGTATTCTGTGTGTTTATGCGTTAATAAAATACAGTCAACTCGCATTAATTAATACGAATCGCTAGTAGAACGGTAGTTAGTTCGCTTTCTCGAAAATTCGTATTAACAATTTTCAGGTCAAGGTTGTATAATATACGAAGGGATTAATAGGCAATCGAAACCTCTAAATTATAATATTTTGAATTAATTTACCAAATAAAGTTAAATAAAATAAATTATTCATCTAAATGATTTTCGAATCAAACAAAATGAGATGATATTCGCCGTTTGTGTGGAGCAGTATATAAGACTGGTTAAAAGGATGGACGTCCTTAAACTTCAATCTAGGTTCATCAGTGGCCAAGCGGTTCCTGGGAGTTCGGTCGTGAGTTCACGCCTCGCTCGGATGGGCTGGCCACAGGCTGGCCACAGACAAAACTGGCTACCAACCAAATGAATGAAACAGCTTTTTCCCGCCGCAAAGCGACTCGAGCGCCAGCTATCGGCTATCTGACACATTAACTTTATTTTAGAGTATAGCTCAAAGACAAGTATATCTATCGATTCTGGTAGCACCTCCAAAGTAAAAGAAACACTAGTAAATTTTCCAAAACTATTTTCCTTAGTAATATTCATTTTGCTATTTATATTATGTAGTATTTTAATTTTATGTTACTTATGGATTAGCAGTCACATAAGGTGCAGCCGGATGGCCGAGCGGTCAAAGCGGCAGCCTACCGCTCTGGGGGACCCGGGCTCGAATCCGAACGGGTCGAAAAATCCCCAGGAATTTTTAGGGGGTGGTCCGTTCCGATATGTCGGGCCCCATTGTGGGCCTGGCCGAACCCATAATGGGCTTGCAAAAAAAGGCCCTCTTAGTGCCCACAGGGCGGGGAGTTAAAAAAAAAAGTCACATATGGTAGGAATTTTATTGAATTCGCATTAAAAATTTTTTATCCGCTGAATTTGACTCTCCAAGATTAAATCCTAAGTGTATCACTGGTCCACACATTAGTATTCTGTGTGTTTATGCGTTAATAAAATACAGTCAACTCGCATTAATTAATACGAATCGCTAGTAGAACGGTAGTTAGTTCGCTTTCTCGAAAATTCGTATTAACAATTTTCAGGTCAAGGTTGTATAATATACGAAGGGATTAATAGGCAATCGAAACCTCTAAATTATAATATTTTGAATTAATTTACCAAATAAAGTTAAATAAAATAAATTATTCATCTAAATGATTTTCGAATCAAACAAAATGAGATGATATTCGCCGTTTGTGTGGAGCAGTATATAAGACTGGTTAAAAGGATGGACGTCCTTAAACTTCAATCTAGGTTCATCAGTGGCCAAGCGGTTCCTGGGAGTTCGGTCGTGGGTTAGCGCCTCTCCAGGACATGCTGACCACGTGGAGTTTTCTGGGTTTTCTTCAAGTTAATAACACCTAAATAGAAGCCAGTTTTTCATAAAAGTCCTCTTGGAAGTCCTCCATTTCCTCCTACAGACATATTTCCGACATGTAAAAATTGATTTTATTGACAATATAGTGATAACTATTTAATAAATTCTTTTTCGTTCTTAAATTCGTACTCGTTTAATTTTTACTTATCCTCATCAAACAGTGGTAGTGTTGAATAAGGAAATGAGGTGAAATTCTAATTGTTTAGAGGCATGTACAGTACAAGTAATAATTTTGACGTAATTCTGCAAAAGCAGTAAGACTAATTCGGCTCATAAACAAAGTTAAGTAATTATATAGTATATAAGGGGCTATCCATAAATTATGTAATAGTAACATAATTTGTCAAGGATATGCGTTATGTAATTTATGGACGATACCTAAATTGATAACTTTAACTAGAGTATGAAATATAGAATAGATACTCCATATTAAAACAGTTTCCTTAGAGATGGACAGACAGACTGGAAAATTAAAACAACAAATTGGGGTGGTATAACAGTTCAATTTATTGTCTCCACGATTGCTTATAAATGCTCATCTTTAAACTTGTGTCATCCTTTGTTTAAAATCAAATTAGTAGTAAAACTTTTTGTAATATAAATATTATTAATACATAAATTTCATGTACAGTACCTGATGTTTTCAACTGAATAACATATCTGATCTTACTATTAGAGATAAAATTTATTTCTAATTAGGAATAGTTACAACTTATTTTAAAAATTCTTGCATACATTTCTCATTTTTCAATTGAACTATAGGATAGTATGAATTTATATTTATGTATGTAATATCACAATTTTATTTGGTAAATTTGCAATGTAAGAGTACACAAAAAAAAAAAACTAAAATTGCTAGTAAATTATAAGAGTTATGTACCAAATATATAAAATTTAGCAAAAAATGTATTAAAAACATTTGCATTATAATGCAAAGTGGTTTTTCATTCTAACCTAATGTTTTTTTGTATATGTTTTATGGTTTTTATGGAAACTGTTGTACATTATATATTAAACATTTATTTATTAAGTAGTTATTAATCATAACTTAAACACTTATTGAAAATGTTTGTCTTTCAAGTGTCTAAAGCATTCTCAACTTACTAATCATTATAAAATCTAAACATTTGACATACCTGATCTCCTGTATACTGCATAAAATTTCAATAATACTTAGAAAATTTTTATTAATAAAGATATTACAAAAGTTTTTTATGACTATGAAATGGAATGTTTCTGTACAAAAGACTTTTTACGAATAACTTAATTATTCTCGTGTTCTTCGTTTCTTTGCTTTTGGTTCGCTGTCGGTCATGTAAGGATACTTCCTTTTGTCATCCTAGAAAAATTTTAATGTTTTAGACATTTGTTCATTATTACTACTGATAATGAATTTAAAATATTTTAAACATCCCATATACCCTTAAATGCTTATTTAAGTTGTTTTTATAAACAAATATTACTGTTAAATTTTCTTTGCAGAGTATATTAAATCACTAAGAGAATGCTGGGAACATCATTTGTAAGTATAAAGGTCTACAGTGTATTCAGTCTTGAAACTTAATTCCAAACATATATGAACCCATAAGAACAAGAATTAATGTGTCCACAAGCTAAATGAGTCTAAAATTGTTCATCCAGAATAGAATTTGTTGAAACTGTCCTGATTACTTTCACCATGGTAAATACTTAAAACAGAATGCATAATTCAGGAATCAGAACTTTTATTTACTGACTTAATAAAGTTTTCATTCCTTAATTAAGCCTTCTGTTTTAAGTATGTATCATTTGTTGCTTGCACATACAGTGGTACCTCAGGATACAAATGCTCCAGCATACGAAATTTTCAGGATACGATATGAAATTCGAACATACATGGGTAGGCTGAAAAGTAATGCACACATGCTTGTAGAACACAAACAAAAACAAATAGCAAGATCAGGCAAAAAGTACATTAAAGTACAATTCTTAAGCTTCAAAATCATATATTTATTTTTCAACATAGTCACCGTTAAGGATAACACATTTCTCCCAACGTGCAACAATTTTTTTCATTCCGTCACTGAAAAATTATTCCGACTTTTCTCGAATCCAGAACTTGACAGCTGCCTTCAACCTCATCGTTTGAGGTGTAATGATCACCTCTTGAGTAGAGGAAAAAATAAAAATTGCAAGGCGCAAGATTGGGGGAATAAGGAGGGTGTGGAATCGGTTCGAACTTCAGGTTTCGCAAAGCCTCTCCAGTTGTGCGCGAGATGTGTGGACGAGCGTTCTCTTGTTGCAAGTTTATTGGTGCCAGGCTGCCTCTAACATGTCAAACTCAACATCAGAGATGTTTTAGAGTCTGTATGTACTGAGAAGAATTAAACATTGCAATAAGGTGCAACGGTATTTGTCTGTGGCAGTGATCGGACTTCCGCTGTGTGTTTCATCAACAATTATGGCTTTTCCAGGCTCGCAACCACCAAATTTTATTATTCATCGATTTACAGTAGACCTACCAACAGCATCATTATCATAAACAGCCTTTAAACAATGATGAATCTCAGTAGGAGTCACTTTTTCAGCAGTTAAAAATTTGATAACAGCACGCTGTTTAAGTCACTTTGACATAGAACTAGAACACGTCTCCATATTTCCACTTCTCAAAATATACTGAATGAACGCAACAACCTCAAACTGCACATGCGCATAGAGGGGAAATGTTACTTCCATATGCCACCTGGCATGTTTCTGAAAATCATTTCGTCCACGCTCTACAAGCATGTGTGCATTACTTTTCAGCCTACCCTTGTATTTTTGCTCCACGATATGAACAAAAACTCACCATACAATGTTACATTAATTCGCAGCGCCATTTTTTATTCACTTCTGTTTATCGGTCTCAGTCTGTGTGCTTGCTTTGTCGTGGAAGGATCTCGTTTGATAAACAAAATCTTGAGGTATTATCAGAAAGTGACTGATTTTATTGAAAAGAAACATAAAATTACAGTACTGTATTAGACTTACGGTACCTAATTTACATACTGTACAGACAATAGTTAGCGTAAAAATCTCCGTAG
>NW_019386082.1:54382-64379 GCF_000671375.1 Centruroides sculpturatus
TTGGTAAAAGAAAGGTAATTTCAGAATAAAGAAGATATTTAAATACAATATGACAAAATAATTCACAGCAGAAGTTTTAAAAATTGCTTACAACAGCTTATGAGTAAGTGCAAAAACATATTTAAAATAATTTTGTTGAGAAGCTATAACATTAAAAACTGTTCATTCTAATTATATGGATTTCTTTTAAACTGATTAAACTTGAAACTTACTCATCCAAAATTTGGCAGTTATGATTTGATTGCAAAGAATTGCAATCAATATTTTATACTTTGATAATGGATCATTCCACAAAACAAGCAGATTTGAATTCTTATTTATCTTTGTGGAATGACAATCTTGTGGAAAGATTCTTCTTGTCTAAAACTATGCAAAATTACTTTGAGAAATTTTCAACATTAAGTATCTTCTATAGTTTTTAGACAGAGATGAGTATAAAGAAAAATCAACTCCACTTATGTTTAATGATATGACAAGAATATACCATATTTTCTTCAGAAAGTCAAAAGTCAAATTGGAAGTGGTGCAATGGGCTAGATTATATGTCAATTTAATAATAGGTACTAACATCTGATTAATAAGTTTAATTTAATAATCAGGTGTTAGTATCCATTAATCATTAAAGTGAAACTGTTATTTGAGAAGCCTATGGTTTTTTCTATACTTAAACAACAGTACAACTTCTGTGTATATGTTGCCTACTTGGGCCTTGTTTATTAGTAGGACCTATACTGATAAAGTTTCTGATTAGTAAAGAGAGGACATCTTAGTCAAAAGTCAAAACAAAATATCTTTATTTTCACCTAAAAATAAAGATATTTTATTTTCTTCTAACTTTTCAGAACTTCAGAAACTTCACCAGTATAATAAGTCCTATTAATAAACAAGGTCCAAGTAGATAATATATATACAGAAAGTAAAACACTAAGAACAAACAGATAAAAAGAATTAACAGTACAACTTGTTCAATTTTAAAAATGAATAAAATGAAAACCTTGTCTGTTTTAGAAAATTTATCACAAAAAGTATTTCAATAATCCACAATCATCATCATATTTTAAAAATTACTTCAAACTTTCTCAATATCTTATATCTTCAATAATAATAATGATAATAATAATAATAAACTTACCTTATCACCATCACTTTTTCTTTCCCTAGGTTCTCTCTCTCTTCCTCTTAAAACTTTAGTATCTGCTGTTTGAACCATCAGCTGTGTTGCCAGGAAATCCTAAAAAGAAATTATATAAATAAGTAAAATATAAAACTATATTAAAATAAATAACAGACATTCAGTTAAACTTCACAAACCTGAATATGTTCCATCACTTCTTTTTGCATCTCTACAGCCATGTGAAACACATCATGATCAGAACTGTTATACATAACTGCATTCTGAAACATAAGCATCATATCTCTTTGAAATTCCATAGTTGTTTTAATTACACCATTTTCAATGTTTTTCTTAATAGCAGAGAGATCCATTGGTCTATAAAAACATGAGCATTTAATTTTGTTTAATAATTAATATTTATTTTATTCTGTACTGATAAATTCACATATACCTGTAAACTATGCTGTGATAACCTGGTGCTACATCATCAGTAACTGGATGTAGGAAAGTATTTGCATATCTATAATGAAAAGAGATTCATTCAAATTTATGCTTTAAAACTATTAAATTTAGTATTTAATATGAAATACTGATACTAACTTGTGATTAGCTGCTGCATTCCAAACAAGCATAATAGCTTTTTTCCATGTTCTATAATCTTTAATGTTTTCTTGATCATCACTGAAACAAAAATTTGTATTAATAAACTACAGAATTTAAGGTACAATATATTGACTTTCTGATTTTAAAACATTACTTATATTCCTTAATATCTAATTTATAAAAATTCATAGATTTAGTTTATATTAAAACATAAAAATTTAACAATACAGCTATACCTTGCCTTACGTTGGTAATTGGTTCCAGGAAAGGTGATCTGATGTAAGTCGAAAAACGACGTAAGTCGAATCTACTTATCACTAGGCTAAACCATAAATTACCATTCCCGGTTCTGTATTATATTTATTAATGCATTTTTAATAATTTATGGTTAATAAGGATCTATTTTAAGCTTACAAACAAATAAATTTTAGTTTTTAATATAGTACAGAAAAAAGTAATCTAAATTTACGAATACATGTACTGTAAATACAGTACATACTTGTAAATGTATATATTTTAATATGATTTTATGTGCTTTAAACGCCTTTCTAGTGATATTATGACTTCAATATTTGTGGCGGACAGACATAAAGTCGAATAAAATGACTTAAACTTGATTTTTATTTTTCTATATACTTTTTTGACAAACGACGTATAATCAGGAACGACGTAAGTCGAGGTATACCTGTACAAAATTTTCAAGATATATGTTAAACAACTTAAGTTGAATTTTCTATTTCAAGATTTCAGAGTTTACAAATGAAGAAAGATTTGTTGTATTATTGACAATTTTTGTGTTTTATATATGATATCATGCACATACATGATTAATATGGATTGACTACACTCAATTTTTGTCCATTATAGTTGGGCCAGATTTACAATAGAATCATATAACATAAGTGAGGAATGGAGAATAATTCCCCAATATGGAATGTTTAAAACGTTTCATGATAAATTATAAAAGTTTGAACAGGATTCAAATAGCAATAAGATGATTATTTATTACAAAAGCTATCTGGTTGAGAATATTCATTTTACAGTTTGTGTCTTTAAGTTCAATCTATATTTTAGTCATATTAGTTAATTACCTATTCTATAAATAAGTGGATTAATTAAGAGAAAAAAATGTTCAAGTGTTTACAAAAGATTTGTAATTATTTTAATCTCTTACAGTATATATGTATACATTTTAAACATATAGGTACATACACACAGTTGTATATACATATTTTTATCACACATACTGTCTGTGACATATAAGTAGATCTATTGTGATTTTAAACTTTTATTAGAGAGATCTATATGCACAACATTATCTTAAGGTATATTTTCCATTTATATGTTTTCAGAGAAATGCTTATTTAAATTGATGTCAAAATTTCAGCTAGGCTTAAAAATCAATGAACAAGAATACTTTTTCTGAAAATCCAGATTAACTCTTAACATTTTTAACATAAAGAAAATAAGGATTGTTATCACCTAATATCAGAGAAAAAGACTTATGCGGATAACAGTTTAATAATTTAGTAGAGATCATATTCAACAGATGTACTAATCTGTACATTTTTAAAATGATATTCTTAATGTCAAGCAACATATTATTTAGGATATGCTGGAATCTTATGTTTATCTTTCTAATGATGGTGATGCTTCTAAGTTTTATTTTTATATGCCATTATTAATGCAGATATATATAGAACATACAATGATTATATGAGTATCTTAAGAATAAAATTTTCAGCTAATAGAATAATTAGCTGGCTTCCCTATTTTAAATTCAAGAGAGATTTATATGATATTGTAATATATACAGCAATAATCATCATCATCTAGAAGTTAAATTATGCATTTCACAAAAAGTAGACAGTACTAGAAACTGTTATTAATTTAATCAACTAACCTATTCTCACTAGGAATTATTACTGTATTGCCCATTTTATCCATAAAAAGCAATCAATGTCTTATTTTTTATACTACAGAGATATAAATGATATTTATCTAAGTTCCATCAAAATTGTTTGGGCATTTTTAATTAAAGCAAACAATACTGTTTATTTCTATATCTTTTACTGTATTGTATCGTACTATAAATAATTGTCACATGAAATTTCATTAAATTCATGGATACATTTTTAAAAAAGTATTTTAAGTTTCTCTCTTTACTTTTTGTAAGCAATACAGTATTAGAGAATTTACAAAGATAACTTAATATCATTAATCAAAATGATAATATATATTAAAACTATACAATACCTTTGAGATGTAGATGCTGGACTGTTGGGAATAGATTCACTAATTGATAATAGAGGTTTACGTTTAGTTTCTAATAATGTTTGCTCTGTAGAAGCATCTGATTGTTGATTAGTAGAGTCTGATTTACAACTAGAATGTTGTGTTTCATTAGCTTTTTCCTGATGATCATTTACAACTTGCTTAGCTGTTAATTCTGAATGAGGCAAACTTGAATTGGTTTTTTCTTTATCACTTTTTTTATCTCCAAAAGAATCTTCTAAATCTTCATGAACATGAATGTGTCTATTTGTTCTCCCCCCTCTTCCTTTCCGGCCTAAAAACACCTTATTATTATATAAAATACAAAAATTTAATTTTAATATCAAGAAAATAAAGCATACCTCTCTTGCCGGAATGTTTGCGGATAATTTTTAATTCTTCTATTACTTTATCTGATTCTACTATTACTACTGCTTCTTTTGCTGGTTCTTCAATAGGTTTATTCTTTTTTTCATCTTCAGTTAGTGTTTTTTCAGTTTCTACACTTTGTTGTTTAGTATTAACATCTTTGTTTTCATCTTTTTTGGATTCAGCTGTTTCTTCTTCTACAGGCAACTGTTTCTTATCTTGGATTACAGCTTCATCTGCCACCTACAAAATAAAGTTATAGAAATTCTGGCTTTCTCAAAATGTTAAAATAAAATTTACATTTTATTAACTAATTCAGTCTTTTTACAATTACATGTAAATTTAATAAAGTTTTTAAAATTTTTTTAGTATTTGATTCACATTACATTTTTTAATAAATTCTACAGCAATATGGCACATTCTATTTCTATGGTACTCTTGTATTTCTACATGAAGAATTCTTTAAATCAATATTGTAAAATACAGGCCTAAAGACCAATTTTCATCCATCAGAATTTCCTCAACAGACCAAATAAATGAAATTACAGGAAGAGAAATCAGAATTGTATGGCACTTGGTTATCATAGGATATCAATAGGCATGGCAATATGTATAATTATCTATTTGGCAATATAGTTTTATCATGAATAATCATCCTGTTCTTTATTTTTCCAGAACATTTTATCATCAAAATTGATTTTAATTATTAAACATATAGTTTTTAGATATTAATGCACATTATATTAATCTTTCTCTGTCTGCATCTTGAATTATTTTAGCAGCAGTGAACTGACTACTGTTTACTTTTAATTAACAAATAAATACACAATTAGTGTAAAAAATAATTTCCTTCTTTAATATCTAAATATTGAAAAATCATTTCAATTTTACATAAATTAAATGTAAATATTTTCAGAATTAACCTGGTTTTGGCTTTCTAAATATGAATACATTTATCTCTAACTAATCAAACACTTAATTCTAATTTTTACTTTTGTATGAAATTAGCCATACAAGTTCAACCATTCACCAGAATTTCAACTTTCTTTAAGATTCAAATAAACTTTACAGAATGAAGTAGAATGTTAGCTATTTTAAATTGCAGATTAAAATGTATAGTAAAACCTTGAACTAACATTCCTGAAATTAACAATCATTCTCTTTAATCCTAAAGAATAGCTTATGTAATTACAGACTTACTTTCCTTGAATCAATGTTTCATTCAATTTACCAATCACATTATTTGGTTCTGAAGCTATTTTTTTCCCTTGATCTAACATTTAACAGCTGATCCAATATAAAAATTTTACCTGCTAACAATATTAGGATTAAAATAGCTCTGCAGTCTATACTTAAAATATATTCCTACCTCTCTTTTCTATGATCTACATATAACATCAAAGGGGGAATTCCCTTTCTCACAAAACTAAATGAGTGAGAAGAATTTGTTGATATTTTCTGTAAATTATTTAATTGTTCAGTAAAGTTTTGGCTTTCATCCTGTAAAGATGTGCTTGTTTTCTTGCTTGCCTTGATTGGATGCTTTCATATGCTTCTTCTATACTTTTAGAAGAATTTAAATTTTGTAAGTTTGTTTTCATTCAGAAATTTGCTCTTTGTAATTAAAATTTAATTTTCTTGGTAAATATGTCCTTTTTCTTGTTTATTAGTAATAAATCTTTTACAACAAGAAGTAACAATCAAATATTTTAAATATCCCAAGTCCTTTTAACAAAATATTTTTTCAAAGTTTAAAATGCTACATAAAACATTTCTACACCTTTTCAATATGATGTATTTAAAAAAATAGATAAATATGTAAAATAAAGAGGTTTCTTGATTTAACATTTACTGCATTTTAGGCAGTCTCCAAATACTCTTCAGATTGAGATTTTACTCTATTATCAATATATTTATGTTATGGCACAATCAGACTGCTACACTAAAAAAAATATTGAAAATTTTTATACCAATTTATCAGTTATACAATTATCCCATTTATCAGTGAATAATCTAAAGACCTATGATTAGAATGATATTAAAATGTACAGTACATACTATAGAAATAAAAGCACCTATATTCCTCACTTTTCTATTAAATAAAATTGTTTAATCGAAGAAATCTATTAAAAACAATTAGTTGTTTTTATTTTATACAAATAAAATGTTTATCTGAAAAACAAAATAAAATCTAATAGCAGATTTAAATTATTTTTTTGTTTTTTGATGTTTTTCTAATTTTTTAATTAGAAAAACATCAAAAAACAAAAAAAAATTTAATTTAAATCTATTTATAAACTACATCTATAAGCTGATTAGTAATCAGTTTTAATAAAACTATAACTTAAAAGGATTAAATAAAACAAAATAAGTAAATTCCTTCACAATTACCTTTTCGATTACTTTTTCAGTTGTAACTTTTGATACAACTTCTGGATCTGAATGATTTGATGATGATATATCTGTTTCTTTTTCTGTTGTAACTGTTGTGTTTTGTTCTTCATTTACAATATTTTCTTCCACCTTTTCATATGTAAAAGTATTGTTGCTTGGCTGTTCTTTCTGCTTGTCTTCATTTATATTTTCATCAAATACTTTTTCCAATAATGATTCTTCTTTCTCTGTAATTTATAATTTATAAATAATTATAAAAATATTAATTTTCAAAATAACAAATAAAAAAATTACCTAAATTTTCATTTCCAACTTCTTCATTTTTCACAACTATTTCATTTTCTTCAATACTTTCAGAATGGATAACTTCCTTTTTAATTTCTTGTAACTCTTCTACTTTATCAACAACTTCAGTGTTTTCTATTTCATTTTCTTCAATTTCTTCTTTATTTCTAGGAGGTGATGCTGGCTCAATTTTTATATCAACTTTATGCTTGCAAATGTCATCCTTTGTTTCTGTTATCTTTTCATCTTCTGTAGATGATATTAAACTGTCAGATTCAGTCTTTTCTCTGGATGATTCAACTACTTCTTCTGATGTTACTGAAACAACATTAGTTATAGCAGATGATGAAGTTGTAGTTACAGTTGTAATTGTCACAGTAGAAACAGTAGGAATTTCTCCAGTTGATGAAACCTCTTGTTCCGTTTGAATAATAGGTAAGGGAGGAAGCTTCCCAGGAACACCTGGAGGCAATTCTAATAATTTTGATAGTGTAGGTGCTAGAATAAAGAAAAAATATTTAAATAAATATAAGAAATAAGTTAGCAAATTTTACATAATAAATAANATATGTTTTATGGTTTTTATGGAAACTGTTGTACATTATATATTAAACATTTATTTATTAAGTAGTTATTAATCATAACTTAAACACTTATTGAAAATGTTTGTCTTTCAAGTGTCTAAAGCATTCTCAACTTACTAATCATTATAAAATCTAAACATTTGACATACCTGATCTCCTGTATACTGCATAAAATTTCAATAATACTTAGAAAATTTTTATTAATAAAGATATTACAAAAGTTTTTTATGACTATGAAATGGAATGTTTCTGTACAAAAGACTTTTTACGAATAACTTAATTATTCTCGTGTTCTTCGTTTCTTTGCTTTTGGTTCGCTGTCGGTCATGTACGGATACTTCCTTTTGTCATCCTAGAAAAATTTTAATGTTTTAGACATTTGTTCATTATTACTACTGATAATGAATTTAAAATATTTTAAACATCCCATATACCCTTAAATGCTTATTTAAGTTGTTTTTATAAACAAATATTACTGTTAAATTTTCTTTGCAGAGTATATTAAATCACTAAGAGAATGCTGGGAACATCATTTGTAAGTATAAAGGTCTACAGTGTATTCAGTCTTGAAACTTAATTCCAAACATATATGAACCCATAAGAACAAGAATTAATGTGTCCACAAGCTAAATGAGTCTAAAATTGTTCATCCAGAATAGAATTTGTTGAAACTGTCCTGATTACTTTCACCATGGTAAATACTTAAAACAGAATGCATAATTCAGGAATCAGAACTTTTATTTACTGACTTAATAAAGTTTTCATTCCTGAATTAAGCCTTCTGTTTTAAGTATGTATCATTTGTTGTTTGCACATACAGTGGTACCTCAGGATACAAACGCCCCAGCATACGAAATTTTCAGAATACGACATGAAATTTGAACATATATGGGTAGGCTGAAAAGTAATGCACACATGCTTGTAGAACACAAACAAAAACAAATAGCAAGATCAGGCAAAAAGTACATTAAAGTACAATTCTTAAGCTTCAAAATCATATATTTATTTTTCAACATAGTCACCGTTAAGGATAACACATTTCTCCCAACGTGCAACAATTTTTTTCATTCCGTCACTGAAAAATTATTCCGACTTTTCTCGAATCCAGAACTTGACAGCTGCCTTCAACCTCATCGTTTGAGGTGTAATGATCACCTCTTGAGTAGAGGAAAAAATAAAAATTGCAAGGCGCAAGATTGGGGGAATAAGGAGGGTGTGGAATCGGTTCGAACTTCAGGTTTCGCAAAGCCTCTCCAGTTGTGCGCGAGATGTGTGGACGAGCGTTCTCTTGTTGCAAGTTTATTGGTGCCAGGCTGCCTCTAACATGTCAAACTCAACATCAGAGATGTTTTAGAGTCTGTATGTACTGAGAAGAATTAAACATTGCAATAAGGTGCAACGGTATTTGTCTGTGGCAGTGATCGGACTTCCGCTGTGTGTTTCATCAACAATTATGGCTTTTCCAGGCTCGCAACCACCAAATTTTATTATTCATCGATTTACAGTAGACCTACCAACAGCATCATTATCATAAACAGCCTTTAAACAATGATGAATCTCAGTAGGAGTCACTTTTTCAGCAGTTAAAAATTTGATAACAGCACGCTGTTTAAGTCACTTTGACATAGAACTAGAACACGTCTCCATATTTCCACTTCTCAAAATATACTGAATGAACGCAACAACCTCAAACTGCACATGCGCATAGAGGGGAAATGTTACTTCCATATGCCACCTGGCATGTTTCTGAAAATCATTTCGTCCACGCTCTACAAGCATGTGTGCATTACTTTTCAGCCTACCCTTGTATTTTTGCTCCACGATATGAACAAAAACTCACCATACAATGTTACATTAATTCGCAGCGCCATTTTTTATTCACTTCTGTTTATCGGTCTCAGTCTGTGTGCTTGCTTTGTCGTGGAAGGATCTCGTTTGATAAACAAAATCTTGAGGTATTATCAGAAAGTGACTGATTTTATTGAAAAGAAACATCCCAAAAAGGTTCACACTGACTGTATTGCTGCTCAGAGTAATGACATTTGCCTAAGTCATTTTAGAAACATTTTAAAAAGTAGGCAAAGCCAAACCTCTTTGGATAGATATTTTACCAAGAGACCTCTATCCAGTGAAAGTACTGGTGGAAGTGAAGGAAAGAAAGCAAAAAGCAGTGAATAAAAATTTTAAAAATATATATATAAAACAACACTAATTTTTTTATCTTTTCTAAGTTATTTTTAAGTTATTGTTACATTGTGTTATGTAAGTTAAGTTTTAGTATCATTTCCCTTCTCCCTCTCTTCCACCACCAGTTTACACCTCCACCGTCATCTATCCTCAAAGGTAAAGTGCAAATAAAACTACATTTTTTTTT